>NC_051237.1:5087500-5260000 GCF_015220715.1 Pygocentrus nattereri
TATGCTGAGTTTCTCTTCATCCTATGACTTGTTTGAGCTCGAGCTCCCTTCAGCAGCATCATTTTGTAAAATAAGCTATTGGTAAGATGTGTTCAAACATTAGTCACCGTAATCATTAGTTAAGATACTTGATATTACTTGGTATAATCTGAAAATGTTCATACTATCACTATAATCTGTAGCATTTCAAAACAACATTTAAGATGTTTTAATCTCTGCTATGTCCCTTTGTAACCAGCTCTGGTGCTAACCTGGTTAATATTACATGAATCCACTTTCCACAGCCAACTTCAGAAAACCCGCAGTCGCGTATCACTAATTACAGGTTCAGTCCAAATAAGCTTTGCACTGCTAAACGAGAGCAGGCTGGCTAGTTAGCTGTGATGAGCCGTAGGCATATTATTCAGAATGTACCAGTCGACATGGCCACGTTTAGTCCATGATCCAATGTAAAGCAGTCTTGAGTGACTTTCACTGACAGGAGTTGACTAAAAAGTTATTTTCATTTTTCCAACGATGGTAAAAACGAGCTACATCTCCTTACTGCTGTTCAGAGCCAGATCAGGGTTGCCAGATTGGGTAGCATTTTAATGCAATTAAATGTTCAATTATATTTTGTTAAATAACAAAATAACGTATGCATATTTATATGCAGTTTTTAAAATGAAACTTGTCTTCTCTCATTGCTACACAAAATTCAAATATTCAAGATAATATCTGAAAATGAAGAATAAATACAGATCTATATATGTAAAAACCATCAAGAATGTTATTTATTATTAAGGTCTTGGTTAGAACATTAGCATTAAGGCTCCTTAGTGTGATACAGCTATTGTATAGATTTGCTATAGATTATCAGCAGCACACATGATTTAATATAATGAAGCTGAGCTACTACCTGGATGGCAAATGTTAAAATGTTTATTTGTTTGAGAAAAAAAAACTAGAATAAACTTTCCATACTTTTCCTAAAGGAAGTGGTTTATTCTAATGTTAGTGTTTTTCAAACAAATAAACACTCATAGCTCAAACAGTTGTACATATCATTTTCTCAGGTGGCCTAAGACTTCTGTAAAGCACTGAACACTCCAATAAATAAGCACTGTGCAAGCTGCATTCCTAAATCACTGCAAACTTGCCGCAAACTAGATCACACTGTTAAGCAATCTGAAACAGACTTGCTTATGAGATACTGTTTTCTATAAAAACTGACAAAAGCAGGTAGTTCTAGCAGCCCAGAAGTTGTCTGTGCATTGATTTCTCAGCTATATTAGGGGAAAAGTCTACAAATTAGATTTTTTGCTGAACTGCTCCTTTAAAGGAAGCATGTGTGGGGATGACAGCGAGATATAATGCGTTAGTTCTGCATGTACAGTCACTGTATTTGTAAAAGATTAGGGCTGTCCAGAGCATGACAAACGATCCAGCACACAATGCACCAATCAGAGCAGTTAATCCACTTGGGGCAGGAGTAGGATGGGTACGGCTGAGGGAGAAAATTACGCGTGTCATTGCTAATGGAGCAGCGCCTCAGATAATACATCTGCATTACAGGAGGATCCACACATTCCACAACATCACACATACAGCAAAGCAGCTGCAAGTGCATTCACACTCAGAGGACTGTTCACTCTCAGTCAGTCGCAACTGCTCCACCTCTCTCCTCACATACACACACAGGTTTGCTTTCATACCTTGGCAGAATATGAGGTCTTACATATGGGCCATGTATACTATGCATTTGTAAGTAGGATAGAGTAGGGTACAAACTAACATAGGGTAAAATGTAACATATTAAACAAATTCAAGTAGGTTGTGCTTTTGGTCACCTTTTCATTCCCATAGTAATGTCATCTGTGCATTTTCACAGCAATTGAACAAATATTGAAGACTGAAGACTTTTTGTTTCTGCACCATAAAAGTAGATTTTTCATCTTAAGTGTGTTTCAATTACAGGGTTGTTTGTAGAATTCACAGAATTCACTTCTATATATTCACTTTTTATCCACTCTCTTGATGGCTGTAATATAGCACTATTTAACTCACAGAGAGAGCGAGTCAGACTAAAGTGCAGCCTCCACACAATGAGGTTAGGTGTATGACAGTGTTACTATTTATTCTCTGAAAAATAAACAATAAGGAAACTTCATATCCTCCAATTTAATATATATATATGGATATATATATATATATATATATATATATATATATATATATATATAGAGAGAGAGAGAGAGAGAGAGAGAGAGAGAGATGCACCTTCTCAGATTTCAACAATAGAACACATTTAACAATAAAACACTTTTATAAAATGCACTTTCCAAACTCAGGACCATTTTGTTGGCCCTGTTTGTGAGCCCTGTTTTTCTCTGGCTTTCCTACAAAATAAGGAAATTTTTGTCCTGAAAATACATAAAATCACCCACACACCCACACACAGGCATGAGCACATACAGGCAACACAAATAAGGCACTCGTATGCAAATCAATCACACGCACAAAAGTCCACATGTACAGACATGCGAACACACAGCCTGTTTTTGCATTGATGTGGTGCTGGATGTTCACTGTTGCAGAAAGTCCAGCACAGCAATAAACCTGCCACACTCCCACGCTCTCTAATCCAAACCTGCTCACTGCAGTGACACATACACAGCACAGGCAGCCAGGCGTGTGTGTGTGTGCGTGTGTGTGTGTTTGTGAAAGGTTTAATGTATGCTTGTGCGTAAGTGGGAGCTTTCATGCTTGTTTGTTAGTGTGCAAGAGAGAGACTCACTGTTTTTTGTGTATGTGTGAAAGACTTAATGAGAGTGTGTGTCTCAGGCTGTAGGGAATCCTCAGAGCCTTCTAGGGCTTCAGAGAATGCCTGATCATTTCTGTGAACCAAAAAAATATCTATGTCTGTAATTTATATTTCTACTTTCTATTTAATAGATAGTGCAAGTAATGCAGCAATGAAACATAATGATTCATTTCTTGAAAAGCCTACTGGAAAATGATCCAATCTTATTTTATTATTTCTTGTATTTAGGTAGATAACCATTAGGACTTCAGGAGCTGAACTGAAGCCTTTGCTTCACCACTAACATGACTGTGGAATCAACCAATCAAGTTTTGATTTATAATGAGGATTATAATTAGGACCAGCTTTGCGAGGAAAAACTGTCACTCTAGGTTTTATGGAAGTTCTAAATATGTCACTGACTGAGAGTACAAGTGGTATCCTGATCCTGTGTTTCAGTCAGATGTTAGAAATGGAAAGCAGTAGCTGCAAATCTATGCCAGAAGCCTTTACTGAAGCAGTTACTGAAAAGCTGCTATGAGGTAAAAGATAAGTTAACGGAACAGAATGCCTTTTACAGACTTTAAACGTCCGTTGTTTAATCAATAACAACTAAAAAATGTTCAATTGCTGTTACCTTTTAGTGTTAATATACTACAAGAATCCCATAGGGCAAGCAGAAAATTGCATTATTGTAGAGTTTTGACATAGATAGTCATCACTTGGGTGTGTTATGTGTGTAATTGTGTGGCTATTGGTCAGGTTGTAAATAGTGCTGTTTGAAGAATAACCCAGCAGCAACGGTAGAGAAATTTCCTGAGCTTCATCTATTTCTTCATTACACACTACTGCCCTGTAGGGCACACAGATAGACACACACACACACACACACACACACACACACACACACACACACACTCTCTCTCTCTCTCTCTCGTCTCTCTCACTCTCTCCCTATTTCTCCATACTGTCCCACACACAAATACACATACACAAACCCAGCAGAGCCGCACTACAGCAGGAGCATTAGCCTCATGCAGGGAGGGGCTCCACAGCTTTGGTTTCTGTCTAATGTTTATGGACAGAGAGTGCCTGTTTGTGCACCAGTCATATGATACTGAATTACTGAATACAGTATAGTTGAGAAGGAGCTGCCCTAAGACTACTACCACATTCAGCACCATTATATGACACTACTACACCACATTATTATACTACATCATTATACCACACCATTAAACTGTACACTATAAATCTACACAATTATGACACACCATTATACCCTATTGTTTGTTACACCGTTATATCATGTCTACATACTACATTATTATGCTACATCACTACACCACACTATTATTCCTCTTTTTACTGTTATACTACACTATCATGCATCATTTTACCACACCATCATAGTACGCCATAACTGTGACATTATTACTACTATAATATTATACTAACCCATTATAACATAACATTATACCATTATACTACAGCATTATACCACATTATACTAACCCTTTATATCATAACATTGTACCATTATACTACAACATTATACCATAATATTATATCAAACTATTATGCCATAATAGTATGCCATTATATTAGCCCATTATACCATAACATTTTACTATTATACTACAACATTATACCATAATATTATATCAAACTATTATGCCATAATAGTATGCCATTATATTAGCCCATTATACCATAACATTTTACTATTATACTACAACATTATACCACATTATGCTAAACCAATATATCATAACATTATACCATTATACTACAGCATTATACCACATTATACTAACCCTTTATATCATAACATTGTACCTTTATACTACAACATTATACCATAATATTATATCAAACTATTATACCATAATAGTATGCCACTATATTAGCCCATTATACCATAACATTACACCAGTATACAATAAATGCACAATTACACTACACTATCGAACCAATCAGAAAGACAGATAGACTGATCAATATATATAGTCAGAAATATAGACCAAAAAGGGAAATCCAGACAGACATATAGATGGAGAGACCAACAAAGAAATGATTAGACAGAAAAACAGACAGACCTAAAGAGATGTAGACATAGATAGATAGATAGATAGATAGATAGATAGACAGACAGACAGACAGACAGACAGACAGACAGACAGACAGACAGACAGACAGACAGATTGATAGATAGATAGATAGATAGATAGATAGATAGATAGATTGTGGCTTTGGCAGCTATTCTCCTTCAGCTCCACCTGCAGCCACTGTTGCTGCCAAACACAACACACCACCTAGAGCATAGCACTTCACATCACAGCATCATTAACACAATCTCCACACTGAACACTCAGCCACTGAGATTCACTCACAGTCTGAAACCTTGGCAACACAGAGTGGAGCCCATACTGATGATGTCACTCCACAGTACCATGCCCTCTTTCAAGTAACAGTTATAAAATAGTCCTGATGTACAATGCATGAATGTAGTGAGGACTTGGGAGGTGGGAGTGGTGGGGGGTGGTAGGTAAAAGAGAGCACTCTCACTGGAGCCATTAATAACAATAATCAAACCCATAAATGGGAGGAATGAATGTGTGTGCCGACCAGAAAGATCCAATTTGTCTTATAAAATGGCTAGTTCAACTAAAACGGCACAAAAGGTCAGAGGCATTTCCACCCGCTTGCTCTTTAAAAGCTTGCACACAGACGATCAAACACACACATGCGCGCACACACACACACATGCTGCAAAACTATATCTTGTCACTGCTGTGAAAAGCAGTATGTAAAAAAAGTATGTTATGTAAAAAAATAGCTTTTGAGAAGAGAAAAATAGCTTTTGTAATTACAAAGCCAAACATCATGAGGAACAGCTGTTTAATCTCCATCAATTTTACTACATCTCAGCTCCTTTACCTCAGCTAGACAAAAGGAAACAACCGCATGACTGCTTACTTTTGTCTGAGACTTTGCTTAGTTGAGGCAGTTGAAAAGGTCTTATTGTCCCTTCAAGCAAATGTGGGCACCAGTGAGGTCACTAGAGTCATTGTAATAGTTATTACGAGGTCACAGCACCTATACTGAGAAAAATGTATTAAAATTAGCCAGCCAGGCTGATGATCCCACTGCTTAAAAGGCTTGCATTTGTATCTTACCACTGATTACCACAGCCAGCAATTGCAATACTTTTTTTTTTAGTAGAAGAACAGATACAGCAAACTTGTAATAGAAGCAAATGGCCAGCTACTTCCGAACCTGCCTATTTTCTTCTATTTAACAGTGGGCTATATACCAGTTCTTGCAGTATACTGGTTTGGTTCATATATGCTTTAACTTCAGACCAGCATGCCACAAACAAGCACACCCTGTTAGAAACAAAGGTTCTGGGCAGGTACATTTTTTGTTCATCAAGGTACGAACAATATAAATGTATCCTCAAAGGTACAAAGGTCTAATTGTGAACCTAAAATAAGTTTTTCCCAAGTGAAAAGCACATGTTTGTATCCTTTCATAACAGAACAATAAAATAAAAAGCCTGGAGACGAGATGGGGTGCGTGTAGTCAATACAGCTTACATAATTTATAACTATATAATTTAATTTAAATAGATTATGGTACAATTATGTTCCCTGACTAAAGGTACTGAGGGTACCACCCCAGTGACAAGAGGGGTACTGCCCATGACGGTTCTGCAGTGCAGATATTGCAGTATCCAAACACTGCTAAAGTTAATCCCATTTAGATAGACTGAGTCAGGGATGTTTCAGCCATGACCCAGTTCAAAAACAATGAAAACACAGACAGCAGGTTGCTGTCAAAGAAGCAGGTACTAGTGAGAAACACAAAAAAATGAACGGTGTAGGAATTACAAGCATTTTCATACATATCTCCCCCTTTTTAATGGGCTCAAAAATAACTGGATAAACTAAAATAATCTTTGAAAAAACTGTCAGTTTTAATACTTGGTTGCAAGTCTAGTGCATTGCTGTGTTCTTCATTTTGGCAGAGATACTGTTTCCCATACATAATTGATTTGAAATCTTCTTCTCTCATATGGCTTCACCTCGATTCCTACAGAAAAGCCCAGAGAGTGCAAAAGAGGCTCCACCTTGTTTCTACTGAAGGAGAAAGAGAGCGTGAGAGTAAGCTATGACTTCAGAGCAGTAGATCCATTATGTATACACACACTGACAGGTAGGGTTCCTCTATAATGCCCAGCCTGAGATTCAGAGTGTGACATGCTTGTACGTTGCCAAGAGAGTACAGCGTACTCACATAACGGGAGGGAGGGGGAGAGAGCGAGAGAGTTAGAGAGAGTGAGAGAGAACGACAAATAGTGGAATAGACAGAGAAAAAGAGAAGCTGAAAGGGGGGATACTAGTAGGCGATCTCTGTGTGTTACACAATTCACATTGTATAACAGTGTGGGCGTCACCCACCATCTGCACAGCAGCAGCCCCTCCGCTCCACACCTCACTCTAATATATATTTATATCCATCCGCCACAATGACACAAATAGCTCCATCTCTCCAGGAGAGAGGCTCCTCCGCTGCTTCGGTGGCACTGGGAGCCCCCAGCCAACAGGCAGGCGCAGGAGTGGGGAGGTAGGGGGAGGGGGGCAGTGAAATGGGTAAAGCCTGGCTGGGACAGCAGAGAATGCACTCTATGCCCTCACAGCCTGTGATTTAAGAGGCTACTACAGTGAGGTGAAGCAAGTATTGGCATGAACTCAAGTGTATCTAACCTTTAAAGGTGTTCATTGAAAAAAACAAATTCACACAGTTTAATCCTTACCTTAAAATGTCAAAACAGGAAAATGTATTTGGTATCTGAAGCTTGCTATTTTAGTTGTGTACTTGAGCTACAAAGCAAACATAGTCAACAAGTAATGGATGCTTATGTTCACCAAAGTAGAAATACCCTTTGTAAAATATTACTCGGTGAACAGACATCCTCTATTTATATACGTTCTTGAGTTAAAGTACAAAAGTATGTGTTTATAAATAAAGTACTATCAAAATGTGTATCAAAATAAAAGTAGTATATGTTATTCTAGGTACGCATAGTTCAGCAACACAATACAATGCAAAAAGGTACATCGGAGAAGGTATGCAGCCACAACTTGGCCAGGCAATGCAGCGATACACTCATCTGACATTTATCTGCCAATTACAGATGTACCTCTATAGCCAAAGCTAAAGTCAGCCTTCTTGTTTATTTATGAGTGCAACTAGACTAACAAATCAGCCAACTGCCCATTCCCTAAACTTTTGTTTTGTTGGTCACTTTTGAACTCACCATTTCGACTATGGAGCTTACAATGGCTAAAAGGAAGGCTACAAAAATTTCATAAAGAGTAGATAGAAAGGCCTCCAGTTTGTGTTTGAAGGTTCTCAGTTCTGGTCTTGAAGATCCACCATCCTGCAGAGTTGACACTAAATTGTTAGAAATAAAGGTACCATGAAGGTACATGATTCATTCATCAAGGTAGAAACAGTGTAAACGTTCCCTCAAAGGTACAACAGAGGTTTTAAGTTCCAATAGTGTACCTTAAATAAGTATTTCCTAGTGGAAAAGAAGGTATTTGTATCTTTTTATAAACTAATTTTTTAAAACAAAAAAAATAAATAAAAAGCCTAGAGACAAGATGAGGTGTGTGGAGTCAATACATCTTAGAAAATATAATTTCAGTGGATTATGGTACAGTTATGTTCCATGACTAAAGGTACTGAGATGTACCCCTGAGGTTATCACCACAGTGACAAGAAGGGTACTGCCCCAGTGACAGTGTCATACCTTCTTTTTGAGAGAGAGAGTATTTGTCTAAAGGTTTGTAGACATGGACGTTTCTTCTAAAATCAAGGGCATTAATACCAAGTTTACCCCTTTTGTTTTGTCCCAGTAACAGCCTCCCCTCTTCTGGGAAGGCTTTACATTGGATGTTGGAGCATTACTGTGAGGATTTGATTGCATTCAGAGTATTAGTGAATTGGGTGATTAGTCCTGGATCACAAATGCCACTCCAACTCATCTCAAAGGAATCGAATGGAGCTCCATCACTCCAGAGAATGCAGTTTCATGGTTCCACAACCAATGCCCTCTAGCTGATGCACAGTACCCCTCTAGCTGATGCTTGGCATTGAACATGGAGCCCTTAGGCTCAAGTGTGGCTGCTCTAAAATCTCCCATTGTATTGGTCAATGCTTTTCTATGGAGATACAAGTTGTGTGCATGCACCTGAACACTTGTATTAGTAATGGAAGCGCCTTAAATTAGCTAAGCTTACTATTTAGAAGGGGTGTTACTCCTGTTTTTTTTCTGTATGGTGCATTTCTGTCAATTTTGTATAGTTAACAGTCATATAGTCATATAGTGCTAGAAACAACACATGCTCATAAAACATGTCTGTGTACATTTGTAGTAAAGGAAATATTGTTTTTTTGTGCAAATTTGCTTTTGATTTTTATCAGACTTTAATCTAGGTTTGTAATCATACCAGAACACCTTTCTCACTGCCCTCAGTGCTGCAACATGTATCACGTTACTAGTATTACTCTAACATACTGTCAAAAAAAACCCACAGCACACACCTCAAACAAATATACCACTACCAACAAACACAGTAAAATGTGGCAGGCTCTGAACCTGCAGCTCAGTGGCACACCCAGCACCCGCCGCTCTGGCAGCAGTCTTTGTTTTCCTGCACACCTTCTGGCTCACAGGGAACTTCATACATGTGATCAACAGCAATAACCTCCATCGAAGCTGTGAATTCACCTCATATTTTTAGATACAAAGTAGCACCTCTCACAACTCACGGATCTCACACTCGCTCTGGAGGAGAGATTCCCACGACATGCAGGCATACACACACACACACAGAGCGAAGATACACACACAGCGCTGAATCTGTGGCTGTAGGCGAGCATTTAGAGTCTGATTACTACAGTCTCCGCACCTGGCAGATGCAACATGTTTCAGTGCAAGCTGCTGAACATTGAGAAGGAGCTTAAACATTCAAGACATGCACAAAACCTTTTTTCCTGTACTACAACTAATAGTACTGTTAACATTACTCCTTAAATATTGCACATTCATGTTCATCTTTTACACTGACAATTACAAAAAAATACATATGCACTTCAACGCACAAATATATTTCAGCATTTCATTGATTGTCAAGTAAAATTAGTGCATACCCTCTACAAAGAGCACACTGCTCATTTTAATTACTGTTTATTTGCTTTAACATATTGGAAAAAATAAAATATAAAAAGTAGCCTGGGCAAAAGTTATGGCATACTTTATATTTTATGTATACTTTTTCAAATATGTTAAATTCAGCAAGAAACAAATTGTAAATGAAAATATTCATTTACATATTCAATTTCTTTCCAGAAACCTTCACCTACAATAATTGTTTTTAAGTTGTAATTTTTTTTAGTAATTTGTAGTAATTATTTTTTTGCATATTACTGTAAATGATCTTGATAATGCTATGACTAGGGGTGGGTAAGATGAATATATTGTACAGTTATTGTGATCATTTTTCTCACAATTTGTCTCTCTGAGCAGTACTTGATCAGTACTGGAACGTTGATCCATTTCAGCTGCCTGATCCATTTCAAAGTGAACATAATTTCAGTGCAGTATGTGAAACACATATTGTGAATTGAGTAAATGTTTTGCACTACTGTGACTAGAAATATCATTATCTTGCCGTATCATCCACCTCCATCTCTGCTTATTATACATGAAAGGCTTAGTCTTAAAATCCATTTAATTTGAATTCAAACTAAAGATATTGCAAAGCACTAAAGGCACAATGACTTTTCAAAATAAAACACTTCTGGACACAACAGAACCAGAAAATGAATGGACCACATTTTATGGTTATTGTAATAAATTACGTCACAGTTGGCTTTTCTACACATACTGTGGGTAACAACACTACAAAACACATAATTAGACCACTTATAGAGGCTCTGTAAACAACAACAACAACCACAACAACCAGTGAACAGTAACTGCATAAACTGTATAGATTATTGATCTCTCCTGAATCCTTCTCAAAGAGTTTATTATGCAAAAGTTGAATTAAAAATGATTGTACTTACTGTGCTTATGCCTGTCACAATTAGTACAAAATCGCATAACTGCAGTTATTTAAGCTGCTATATTTTTCATATTTGTTAGCTTTCACAACAATATGTGAATGTAAATGAGCAGCAATTTGTGATATGTGTTGTGAAAATGTCTTTCAGTATTGTAATGTTACATTTTTGCCATATTGGTCTCCTTTAATACATGCACACACATGAAACATTTCATTAGTCCCAGGCTTCCTGAGCTTCCTGGTCATCCAGCTGTAGTCCTTGTTAAACCCACTCATGTTAAAGCATGTGTTTGTAAATGGCCTCTGGATAATGACTAACACATGCAGAGGATCAGAACTGAGTTGAAGCTGCAGAGCTCCATCCATCACTTCACATCTCTCTCTTCCTTTCTCTCTGTCTCTCTGAGCGGCGCTAGACCCTCCAGCCGCTGACCTTGCAGCTCAGACTCTCTGAATGCCAATGACTGTCAGTCTGGCTATGAGCCTCTGTAGTCTTTTTAATGTGCCAGACACATAAAGAGAACCTTTAGTCCATACAGAT
Organism: Pygocentrus nattereri; assembly: GCF_015220715.1. Classification (NCBI taxonomy): domain Eukaryota; kingdom Metazoa; phylum Chordata; class Actinopteri; order Characiformes; family Serrasalmidae; genus Pygocentrus; species Pygocentrus nattereri. Next base: position 5,098,965 of record NC_051237.1, read on the forward strand.
AATAGAACACAGCCCTGAAAAACACAGCATGTCATGTCAGCCCTCGGTACTACTGTGAGGCAGATGTGTTTACAGATATATGTCATAAATATAACCATAAACATCTCTGCCATATCTTGTACCATCTAACTGATTACTATTATGACATGTTTTGGAGCAAGCTGCTGAGGAAGATCTGGGAAGATCTCAAACTTTCAAGCATGAAAGTTTAGTCTAATATCCAATTTGGCTGTAAAAAATCATAAACAGACATAAAAATGTTCTGCAAATTTTAGGGCACAATTTCTAATAAAATGAGAAAAATAGAGAGAGAGAGAGAGAGAGAGAGAGAGAGAGAGAGAGAGAGGGGCACTATCATCTCTTGGCCGTTCAGTTGCTATTCTTTTAAAGCATCTTATTTTTATTAGAGAAGTGTTCAGTCTGCTTTCCCTCTCAGCTCATTTTCTCTGCCATCACTGAGGCCACAACACCCAGCGCTCTCCATACGCAATGCCTCGTGGCCATGGAGACAAAGTGAGCATACAATAACAACACCACTTTCACATCTCTCTCTGTATGAGTGGCAATGCCCAGAAGTGAAGCTCAAGTCGAGTCACTCTTAAAATAGACGCCAGCCTCGAGCTCAGATACATTCAGTGTGATGATGGTTATCAGCAACACCTCGGACATCAACAGGGTTTATATCAGGACATCAGAGTGTTAACCCTTACATGCATGTTTTACCATTACCGTTCACACATAGTTCAGGTGGTTAGTAACACAGCACAATCAACACAATAATGTCATGATAAGGGGAACTGGCAAAACACAATAGTATGATAAATAAAAATTATTCAATATTTTGTAAAAAATATTATTATTATTATTATTTGAGTAATTGCATCAACAACAACAAAACAGCAAAAATGATCATTATTGATATTACTATTATTATCTGTTTTAAACTATATAAAATATATAATGGAATATAAAATACATGCATATTTTTATTTGTTTTAATAATAATAACAATAATAATATGTTGTTAGTAGTAGTGGAGGTGGTAGCACAGTAGTAGCAGTAATTATTATTGCATATATTTTTTTTTTCATTAATTCATTCATCATCTAAACCGCTTATCCTCCTGGGCCATGGGGGTGCTGGAGCCTATCCCAGCTCTCATTGAGCAGAAGGCAGAAAACCCCTCAGACAGACTGCCAGCTCATCACAAGGCAAACATATAGACATACATAGTCATGCACACATTCACACCTATGGGCACTTTAGTATCTCCAAACGGCCTGGCTGCCTGTCTTTGGACAGTGGAATGAAACTGGAGAACCCAGAGGAAATCCAAACAGACACGGAGAGAACATACAAACTCTACAGGCCCTTCTTGCTGTTAGGTGACAGTGCTACTCACTATGTTAAATAATGGTAATAACAATTAAATAACTGGATAAATTACTAATTAAATAATCAGTATATACACACACACACACACACACACACACACACACACACACACACACATACACACATACATACATCTTCGGGCGGAAGGCAGGATACACCCTGGACAGGTCGCCAGTCCATCGCAGGGCAGACAGACAGACACAGACAGTCACTCACACACTCACACCTAGGGGCAATTCAGCATGTCCAATTGGCCTGACTGCATGTCTTTGGACTGTGGGAGGAAACCGGAGAACCCGGAGGAAACCCACGCAGACACGGGGAAAACATGCAAACTCCACACAGAGAGGACCCCGGTCACATACATATATACATATACATTTTTTAATAGTTTGCTTCTTAAAAAAACATACTAAAGGGAAAGAAATGAGGTCTGGGGTTACTACCAGCTTGAGGTACACATTTGAGCGTAAAACTGGTCATTCCTGCTCTTTTACTCCAGCAGGGCTTCCATTCAGGGGGTCTTTCACAATAGAAAGCCAAAAGCTTAGACATGGCCATTTTTAAATGTAAAAACCAATGTAGGGTTGTAACTGGTCCATTTGTCACCTGCCTTATCAGTGACAGCAGCCTGCCCTGTGCACTCACCAAGCCTGTCACAGTGGAAACATCCAGAAAACCACCCAGAGAAAGAGAAGCAATCCATACTTTACCATACCTCCTCTGTTTCTCCTGGGTCAGGAGTGTCAGGCTCTGATCTGCTGTAGCAGGTGATGAAACGTGTGCTTTGAATGGCAAGATCCACACAGCTGTGGCAATAAAACTGAGGCAGGGCGAGGGGCCGGGAGGGAGTGAGGGATGGAGAGATGGGCCGAAAAGGTCTGTGATGGAGAGCGGGTGTTATGTACAACAGGAGAAAGAGGCCTTATAGAGAAGATAAGGGGAAGGGATGTTTTTAGAAGAGAGAAATGGAGACTACTGCAGGCTTCAAAATGTGCTGAGACCTTACAGAGTAAAGGTTAGAGTGTGGTCTGCATTATTTTGACCAAAATAATTTACTCTTGTTTTACTACATAAACATCTTGATTTATCAGAACACCCAGAGCATCCTGTGCTTTCTAATACTGATAACAACATTAGACTAAAAAACACTAATTTAGTAAAAGTTGGGGAACAGTAGACATTGGGAGTTGTCCCAATCTTTAAAAAATTTTAAAACGATCCTCTTGGTTTTTCTATACCTAGAATTAAGCACATGTTATGACACCCAAATAGGATATGACCATAATTCAATGCATTCAATGTATTCAATGTACGCCCTGCGTGCATATCATGGACCAATACTTCTGGGTACATACACAGAAATTTGAAATAATTGTTTACATTTATACTTATCTACAATTCTGTTTGTACCTGAACCTACACTGCTTTGCTGCTGCTCACACCCCTCATTTTCTTTTACTTTAGACTACAAGATCCCCAAAAGAGAAGCAAAGCATACAACAAACTTCAGCTGACAGATGGTGGATGAACTACTGCAGTTCTCAGTAACTGAAGACTTTTTGAGGTTTCTTTTACTTCTCTTTGAGCTACTGTTTAACAGATGTAAGGTAAGACTACACACGAGTATGGTTTTAGGCCACTCTGCATACACATGCAAACTCAACCCTGCAAACTACACCTCATTAAAACATAACCTGCACACAGACGTTTGTTTTTAGCCATTAGGACGTGTACACACACACACACACACACACACACACACACACATACACACACATATATATATAAAAATTCAGCTGTTGGCACAATCTGATTGACAGCTAAGAAGCTTTCTACGCACGCTGCTGGTAACAACTCACTTTAAGCTGCAAATAATTATTGACCAACATTTGCACACACATATGCATACTCACACACTTCTTGCATGCCCTAACAGTCCATGCTACTTGAATGAGTTAAATCATGCTGAAAGCATTAGTAAGAGAGTAACAGTCTCTCAGCTCATCAGGCTGTTGTATTCAGGATGTCACTCTAAATGGCTACAAAGCACCTCTCAGCCTCTGCGATTAGCCTCCCCGCATCCCTATGCCCCCATCCCCCCCTGGGCACTGCCCACAGAGCCGAGGGTGGCACTGAGGAGAACAGAGCCAGGGGACGGCCAGAGCAGTGCAAAGGCATTTTAATCATTCAGATTCTCTCATTTACACCACAATGGCTCGCTATACAAAGCCCACTTGCTCTGCCATATGAGTCATAAGGATTTAGCTAAGACTGAAATTACAGCCAGACTAATTGAAATGTGTTTCTCTCACCAGCCTGATATGCCTGCACTGACACCACACTGGCGCTGTTGCTCTGCCTACAATGCAGACAGACGGTGAATGCTTGCATAACAACAGCATAGAGTATGTACAGTATGTTCTGTAAGGAAGTTAAAGAGAAGGGTGAGTGTGAAGTGTTTGGACAGTAGTGTGTGTATGTGGGGGGGGGAGGTGTAGCTGGAGGATCAGTGGCGTACACACTCTGAGTCACTCTCTGCATGCCGTGATGTGATGTCACCTTATTTCTCTGATCACACTCTGGTTTTGTCTGTAGTACTCACTAACACACACACGCACGCAGCGCTCACTGCCAACACGCTCTAAAAATACCAAAAATCTCTCTCTCTCTCTCTCTCTCTGTGAGTGAGGATGAATCACTCGATGAGAGAGAGAGATACAATACTCATCTCTGTATTCCATCTTACGTCTGCTGCTGCAGGTTTGTGTGTGCGTATGTGACAGTTAAGACAGAGAGACAGAGCGAGACAGAGAGAGAGAGAGAGAGAGTGAGAGAGAGAGAGAGAGAAAGAGACAGAGAGAGAAGATGACAGAGGGCAAGTAAACAGATATAGAAAAAGAGAGACAGAAAAAAGAAAGAGCAAAGAAAAAAGAAAGATAGATGAAACAAGAGATACAGAGAGAACAGAAGAAGAAAGAGACAGTCTTAAAGAGGTAAGAAGACACAGAGCAAGAGAAAAAGGACAAGCAAACAACGAACAGGGGAATGAAAATAGAGAGAAAGCTAGAAAAACAGACAGAAAATGATTGAGCAAGAGAGAAAGAGAAAGCAGAAGATGAGAAAGAATACAGAGAGAGAGAGAGAGAGAGAGAGAGAGAGAGAGAGAGAGAGAGAGAGATTGACTGGGCATGTGTTGGTACATGTGTGGTTTAAAAAGCAATGTGTGTAGAGTTTTGAGGGTGTGTATGCACACACACACACACACACACACACACACACACACACACACACACACACACACACATTGCTCAGGTTCACATTCCAACCAACATTTGTCATTCACGTACATCAACTTTCACTCTACATCACAAAGACAGACAGATAGATGGACAGATAGCATAGCAGAAGAACCAGTAAAAACAAACTGTACTAGAGGGAGACAGGAGGGTGTGTATGAGACAGAGAGAGAGAGAGAGAGAGAGAGAGAGTAAAAGTAAGAGTGACAGAGAGAGAAAGGAACTCCTCCACTGAAGGCATCAAAGCCAGCAGTTTCTGTCAATCAGCAGCTCCATCAGTCAGGGAGGCCTCAAGCATCTGGCAGCGTGTTCTGGAGGCTGTCCACAGTGAGAAAGCCGTTCACACACTCCCACACAGCCCAGCATCACACCGCCTCCCCGCTACACACCATACGGCGTCTCTGTGGCACGTCTCTACCACTCAGACCGAGACCAGACCAGTGAGTTCCTCTGGTAAGGACAGCACTAAGATTTTACTGAGGAACAACTAGTGCCTTCACCTGTTACCACTGATTATAACAGTAATGTAGTAATCTGTAACATTATCTAAATGACTTAAGTGATTAATTTGCACATTACAAATAGTTGACCAATCCATGCTCCACCCAAAAATATGTCATTGTGTAGCAGCTGTTGCCAGGTTGAGCAAGATTTGAAGAATGTCAGTGATTACCAGTTTAAAATGCTATGCAATCGAGCTATGCGAAGTCTGGTTGAAAAGGACAATTAATTTGCCACCACACTAATGTTAACTAATATACAACCAAAAAAACTACACCTGATCTGCCCTAACAGTGTGACCTTTCCCACACATACAAAATACATATCATTTTGAAGTGATAACACACTCTAAAGCTACATATTTTAGAACTGAGTTATGTATTACAATCTCATTAGAATGACTGGGATTTTAGTCAATGTTCAATAAAGCGTTTCCAGCAGTAACTATAAAAGAATGCCTCTGTAGATACATGTTTCTGAGCATTATGAGAAAAAAGTGTACCTCTCAGGGTACAAACACTGTCACTGATCTTCCCCCTCTCAATGGTACGTCCTCTGTACCTTTAGTTTGGAACTACAACTATATCATATTCTGTTGCTGCAATATTTTAAAACCCTTACATGGCCAAGGGCCAAACTCTGGCAGGCCCAAAGGTTTATTAAACACTTCTAGCCCAGCCAGTTTGCACTGAAGTCCCTGTAGTTGCTGAATAATAAGCCTTTTAATGTAATAACCCTGGGATTTAAAGAGGTTAAACTGCATTCTGTGCATTGATATCAGGCTTTTTAATTAATATTTCTACATGAAATTTCAGCCAGACAGTGTACAAGATAAAAATGTATTTAAGCGGGTGAGTCCATCAGACTTCTGACTGTACCAGTAAAAGAATCTAAAATGATTTACCATCATGCAAATTTTCGACATACATTGATGATTTGCATTTTTTGTGATAGCGCAAGTCTTCACAATTCCTGTTCACAAGAGACTTGCTCTGTATTCCCCTCAGCTATTTCCTGCTCGATCTTACATAACCACTCCCTGGCCAATGTCAGAATCCCAGTCAAAACAGCCCAGCTGAACATACAGGAATAATTAGCGCTTACATATTCTAAACATTAGCTTGATGGAGTCCAGGTACTGACATGTCCCACTGCAAACACTTAACTCTCTCATGAACAGCAGGCATCACTTGCCTTCACATGCTTTACACACACTGTCCTTCAGAGGTTTGAAGAGACCTTGTCATCTTTTGAAACTTTTCAACTAATTTGCATTTTTATTTTTCAGTCAAGTAATAGAAAATGCCTGTAAAGATTTTGGTGCCATTAGGTCCATCACAGTCATGAAATGTAAGCTCATGATTAATTGCCTTATAAATAATTGCAATTAAGAATTTACTTGTCTTTTTGTTCATCAAATGCAACTGCTAAAATATATATTGTTGGTGTCGGGACAAAACCTCATAACTCCAATTTTGTTGTTTTTCAGTTTTGGACATGATTTGAAAATTCCTGTTGTTCATTACGTTATGTGTAAATTTCATGATGAATGGGCCAAAACAAAACGCCCAAAATGACTTGGAAACAAGTCTGGTTCCATTAACTTACATTAAAGGTAAAGTAGGTTATTTTCATTCTGACGTAAAGTTGTAATTTTGGAGATTTGGTTTTGTTCAGACAACACCGATATACTGGTTTGCTATCTTGCTTCGTAGCTGTCATTATACAGTAGCTCCCAGCCTACAACAGACACAACTTAACTGATATCTAAGAGGCTGTGTTACTGGGCATCTGAGAGATGCTGGCTAAAGGCCAGCCTGGCCAAAAATGAAATGTACAGACGTAAGACATACGTAAGACAATTTTCCTATTACTTCAAAGGCAGCCGATTAGCCAACACATGTTTGGTGTCTAAAGTTCGCTTCTTAAGTTTCACACTAGAGCTAAAAGGCTAATGTAGCTAACAAGTAACAGAAGCTTATAGCCACCAATATTCATTACACAAACTCCATGCATAAATCATACATTTGCCTCAGATGATTGAAGCATGCAGTTTACAGGATCCTAATAATATGTCCACTTGATAGCTACATAGGGAATAAAAGGAACATTGTGTACATTTCCCTTCAGCTGAACCATCCCTTTAAAGTGGTTTAACATAAACACAGGACGTCATATAGTCAGATAAGATCATCACGTGTTACGTGTATGAACATCAACTGTAGAGGTGGAGAATGACCATATAAAGAACAGGCCCTCTGAGCTCATTTGAACACACACCCAACGTGACACGTCGGGCCTGCGGCTCAGAGAGAGCAGGGCAAAAATAGAAGCACTATATCAAACGGCTTTTTCTTTTTTTTTTTCTTTTTAAACAAATGAACGTAAGGCCTTCTTTCAAAGACCTTGAAATAAAAAGAACAATTACAGAAAGCTCTGCGCACAATTATAGGAATCGCAACAGAACTGAATTCCCCGGGCTGCTGCACTGTAAATGACCACATTTGCACAATTTGAGGTTTCAGAGAACTGTTGCTCATATTCTATTAACATTTGTCACCATAGTCAAAATTACCGAACGCTTATTCATTCTCAGTATGTCTCTGTACTGGTCCAGGCAGTTATTTCACAAACCTTGGCCATACAATTTAAACTTGAAGTAAACCCTATCCAATAATCACCCTCCCATGAGCCCCACACACCCTGAGAGTCAAGTCAAGGTTTATTATATAGTGCTTTTTACAACAAGTGTTGTCGCAAAGCAGCTTTAAAGAAAAATCCACGTCCAAGCACCCATGAGCAAGCCAGGGGCGACAGTAGCAAGGAAAAACTCCCTAACAGCAAGAAGGAGAAATCTTGAGGGGAAACAAGACTCAAAAGGGGAACTTTCCTCCTCTGGTCAACACCAGATAGCAAACACTAACACGAGCGATATGAACAGAGAACACAGATTTTAGTGTCCTCCCTGCTACCAACACACCTGACTCATCAACTCATCAGCTCATCTAGCAGCATCTTCACAGTTGAAGTGGGTGTTCTACAGCAAACTGATTTTTTTTTAAACTGTTTACCTGGCTGTCTAATATTTTTCATTTCACAGAACCTTTAATTATAAATTCAAAGACTGAAGCATGTTGTTATCCTATAGAGTCACAGTTACAGGTTCAATGAACACAAACGCAGCCAGATTATTTATTCATTATATGAAGGTGAAATGGCACCCATTGCAGCAAATCAGGAAGACCTAAAGAGTAGTATAAGAGCACAAATCCCACATTTATCTTGCATTTTATTTTGTTTCTTGATGTACATGTATGACATTGGCATATAAACAAAAAAGTTTATATGCCAAAACAGTCATAATTCATTCTTACATGATTTTTTTGCAACTTCTCTTTATCCCTTACAATTAGACAGAATGCTTTAGTTAGCATTCCTTTAAGGTTGACATATGTGAATATAGGTAGGACCTGTTCTGATTGGCTGTGCTGTACTGTACCTTTTCTAAAAAACAGTGCAGGCTGAAAAACTTTATAACTTCACCCTGGATGGGCGAGGTTTTCCAGCTGTAGGCTACGTAGGTGGAGATATGCAAATCTGTTGGCTTTTCATGACATCGCAAAAAACAATAAATTCATAATCGCCTGCATTTACAGCTCAGTTTCCATATGTGGACTGTATGGACTGGGGAGGGAGGAAAAGGTGCATTCTGAAAATGTAAATACTATTCTTTCAAAATCAAACTCGTTTAGGTCATAAAATGCCTAAAAGACAAAATAGTTTTGAGACAAAATTATTTTTCCAAGATAATGGCCTTTTAGAGACCACAGTGAAAAGACTGCCCTTCAGCTCAAAATAAAGCAAACAAAGGTTATAAAAACAGGAAAGACAATTAATTTTATCAATGAGGGTAAAGATGTAGAATTGGTGGTCAGCTTTTGCCTTCTTGGGTCAATTATTAACAATAAAGGACTCCCTCAGACATGCATATGGACCAAATATTCACAACCATCTCCTGGCTGCTGCTTTGTGAATACAAATGTAGAATGTTCACTCTGCTTTGAGCTCTGAACAGCACTCTGACAGCATGTGTGAACCACACACATATTGTAGTTCTTGGTTCCCTCAGCATTACTTATTTATAATTTTTGCATTACTTTTTAAACTATTACCAGCACTACCATCCTATCTCCAACATGCTCAGCATTCAGTCACCAGCCCACTAACCAGCACCTGTTCTCCTCACCTGCTCCACAGATCACCATATCTATTCTGAGCACTGAGAGGACTTTGAGTGGACTCCAGTTTGTGCTTACCTCTCATATTCCTCTCCACTGATCTGACATTTGCTTGTTTTGACTCTCCAGCTTTCCACACGCCTGATCCTTACAAACAACCACATTAATTTAGCCATCTACCTGAGGCAGTCGAATGTAAGATAAATCCATTAGCTGCTTGACAATACCATCATAGGGCATGTGCCAATCATTTCCCAGCATCTCATCAGTGTTTCAGTGTGGTGGCTGCAGATGCAGAGCTGTGTGATTATGGTATAATGCATCTGGTTTTGTATTCATTTCTCAGGAAGAAAAAATCTAAGAAATAAAAAAAAAATCATACAAGCAAATTTTCCTGAGGGCACATTGTGAAGTTTTTCCTTCTCAGACATCCCCACCATTCCGCTATAGCTGCAGAGCATGGATGGGCTCCTCCTGATAAAGCAGGAGATATTAAAGATCATCAGTCAGTGCCCAGTGGCACATCGCTAATGGAAACACCGCCTGTAATGTCCAACTACTCCAGTAGTCTATCTCTCCTGACCTTCTGCTTCTTTCCACAGTTATTAGAGTGGAATAGGGCAGTACAGTATATCACTCCTTTAATCTCTATAGCAATATTCGTCTTTGCAATACTGATGTTGCATAACTGTGCAATATGCGAATGCACCTCTAACCAATCAGTGAATGATTTACTTTGTTTTAGTAATGACCTGACCAATCAAGGGTGTTCTTTGGGTAAATTTTGATCAAGATTAAGGCCGATATACTTGAAAACATAGGAGTCTGCAACCAATGTCAGTATGCAGCCATGGTGAGAGTGCCATTGATAAAAATGGATTATTATCAGAGGAGAGTTTATGAGTGTAGATTGTACTGAAGGTGGACAGAAGGCAGGAGAATGCTCTGCACTCTCTGTTGTAAAATAATAGGTGGACCTTGACTTCAACAATGAGACATTCAGCATCCATATCTTCCAAAAAAATCAACATCTGCTTTATTCTTCCTCTGCAGTTGATGGCAAATGTTGGATGTAACTCTTAATGTAACTGTCCACTGGGGTACACTGCTAATGCTGCTTTTAAACATAAGATAATCCTTTATTAGACCCACCACAGGGAAAATTTACAGTGCTACGAGAGCAAAGGGATAGAAAGGCACTCAAAAAGTAACAAGAAGAGAATTAACAAACAGGGTATTAACCTTGTCAAATGCTTAACAAGGTTATAGTTTGTTACTTATTACTGTATATACCATATATATATATATATATATATATATATATATATATATAAATAAAAAATACACTGCAGATAAACTAAAGATAAAAACAAACCTCTATCCTTCATTAAAAAATAACAGTATAAACATTATAAATAGAAAGCAACAGAATCTTTACATTATAAGGTTATTTACAAAAATGCCAAAATATTAGTATATAGCATATATGGTAATTGTAATATGCAGCAGTGTAACTGCAGAAGTGTTATTTTTGTTCTATATTTGTCTATTGTCTATGTTTGTCCATATCGTACAGCCCCAAGCAAAATCTTAATATGAATTGGACTATAGGGTCGAGTGATAAGGGCAAAACTGCAATTTTGTGACTGAGATTTAAACTGTTATTATTTTCGAGAAAATTGCAATTACGTTTTGTTTTGCCAAGAAGACCAGAACATCCACTTTTTCTGGCTTGAGGCTTGAACACTGAACATACTGTGCCAGACTGCCAGTTAGTGTTGTCATGTAAACAGCACTTGGGTTGCTTCTTATTGGTCTATATCTAGAGGTGATTTACAAGCTCCCCACAATTTCCCCACTTCATCTTTGCTGATAATGCAGCCATCACTTCTTTAAATTGCAGTTTCGATGTAAGAAAAGTTAATCTTTCAGTCCTATAGTGCTACAACTACTGCCTTTACCCCCCTGTCAAAACACATTTTCATTGCTAGAGTGATTATTAATCACTAAATTTAAAAAAGTAATTAGCTCTATTCACACTGCAAGGTGAATTGTCCCCCAGTACTGTTCATCCTAAGACTGGACTGTGTTTCAGTTTGTAAGTGTAAGTTCTAGAGACTGGGAATAGTTTGGTGCAGCAGTACAAAGTGGCTCTTTCACAGACAGTCTGGAAACACGCCAATTGATCGAGATCTCCTTGAGTGTGCAGATATCCACAGGACGTGCTCCGTAAATATCTTCTGCCCTGCTTTCTGCCTTTACTGAACATAAAAGATAAACACAAAGAAGAAACAGTTCCATTTCTTATTGATTCCCAACAGCTGTCAGAAGGTATTTTACTGCTGTGTAGCTACAATGAGATTGCTTTCCAATGATAAAAATGCTCTTGACGAAGTGCATTTGAAAAGATGGCGTATGAAAGGAAATCCATCTGCTCTAAGCAGGACGGAGACACATAAGTGTGCTCATATTACATTGTGCATACAAAACCAGCACTGTTCTTCAACATGGCTTTTAATGGACACAGGGACACTCGCTCCTGCAATAAAGACGTGAACAGCTCCTTTGTGAGGAGAGAACCTTACAGCTCAGCACTCCACAAGGCTTTGGTAATTACAGACTGTATGCATAAATTCATAAGCTCTGGCACAGGTAATTAACTCATTGTTTAGTAATTAGAGGCAGAGGGAGGGAAGGAGGGACAGAGAGTGAGAATGAGAGGGCGAAGTACGTAAGGACGAAGGTGGAAAACAGAATGAGCACTCATGGAAAGATGCTGCCTTCACATGCTTGTCCGATTTCCCACTTGCGTTTAATTGCTTTGTAGTTGTCAACATGAAGGATTTCAGGAAGTGAGTGTTTGGAAAAATCTTACTACAAACTGACTTTGACCACATTTCTTTGTGGTCCACAAGCATTCTTTTTGACCACAAGCGTTCAGTTCTTCCCCCATTATTATTATGTAAGTTAATGTAATGAGATCTTTTCTAAGTAATCGTTGACAGCTTGTACAACCTCCATAAAAAGGCACTGCCAATAGGAAGGGTAGATCTAGAGCAGCTGCACATGAGCCTATGGTCACCATGCCCAATGCCAAGTGTCAGCTATAGAAGTATAAAGCCTTCTAACAGCGAGTTGTGGAGCAGTGGATCAGCATTCTCTGGAGTGATGGAGCTCCACCCAATACTTCTAAGATGAGTTAAAGTAATTCCTAACTAATCCTTCAGCATCAGTTCCTGCCATCAGCTTTTGTGGATGAGTACAATAAATCCTCACAGCAATGTTCCAACATCTAGTGTAAAGCCTTCCCAGAAGATTAGAGGCTAATACTGCAGCAAAGGGGGCAAACTCCCTATTAATACCCTTTGATTTCAGAAGAAACAGGTGTCTACAAACTTTTAGACAGTGTTTGTCTGTGGCCTTATTGGTCACTCCTAATGGTAAGCTGCATTTAGACAAATAAAGAATTACACTGGAAAACTGTGAAATCCTCTTAAATCCTGTCAATATATGTACTACTTCTCATTTCTGTATTGGTGTAAGAATGTTATAAGATTATTCAGATTATTACTAGACTTTTATACTTATTTTAAGTCTAGTGAAACTGTCATATTGTATTGGCAAATAATTGTTTTTATTTCTAAAAAACAAGAAAAATTGCCTAATTTCTTTCTTGAAAGAAAGCAAAATTACTAAAAGTAATTTATTAAAAAAGCAAAAAATCTAGAAATCAAGTCAAGTAATTTTATAATATTCTCACAAGAATTACAAAGTGAGAAATATTAGACTTATTGGTTAGATTTAAGATGCTTTCACTTGCCAAGATGTCATTTTTGCAGTTTACCTATAATCAACCACTGATACTGTCAGTGGAATGCACCAAGGGTAAGGGTTAATAACAAGTTGGAAACTTGGAAATGAAACTGTTATTTAAGTTCTCTTGTAATAACACAGTGAAAGGAAGTTGTACAGCGTTTGTGCCACACTTATGATAATGTCAATAGCACATGAAATAGAAAGTCAAGATGCAAGCTGCACTTCAAGGTTTGCAATGAGACTGCGTGAGTGTAAGTGTGAGGAAAAGGTGGTGGATAGATCTACTCCAGGGCAGCTGCTGCATCTGCAACCTGTCAGCTCAACCACAGAGACTATTGTAAGCCTGTGTGAACCACGACCAGGTCAGGCAGGGCCTCACAGACAAGTTGCATGGACAGTGGAGCAGCTCCTCTCTGAGGCCCTCCTGTCAATCAGTCAATCTCAGGTCGTGACTTCCAGATTCAGGCTGACATTCTGCGCCCACCGTGTCTGTGTGTTTGCTCGTATAATGAAAAAGAAAAAGGAAAAACAGAAAGAATGCGCAGCAAGAGTTTCTCGCTGTGAAACCGTGTGCGTGATGGGAGCTATTCTGAACAGAGCATTCCACAGAGCGAGCAGGTTTTCCTGGCAGTGATCACTGCTGGAGACAAATAAAAGGGGCTGAACGATAAGACACAGAGAATAGGAGAGAGAGAGACAGAGACAAAGAGAGAGAGAGAGAGAGAGAGAGAGAGAGAGAGAGAGAGAGAGAGACATACAGAGAGGGAGAGAGACAGAGAGAGAGACAGAGACAGAGAGAGACATACAGAGAGAGAGAGAGAGAGAGACAGACAGAGAGAGAGAGGGGATAGGATGAGAGATAAAGCAGAGAAGAGGAAAATGAGAGATAAATAGAGAATGAGAATGGCACAGAGAGAAAGAGAAAGAAAGGGGAGAGAAAAACAGAAAAATAAAAAGAAGAAGGAGAAAAAGAAGAGTTAGGGACAGAACTAAAAGAGAGAAAGAAGAGAGGGGACAGGGAGGGACAAATAGATAAAGAAAAAGAAAAGAGGATGAGAGAGAGACTGAGAATAAAAGAGTGGAAGAAAGAAAAAGAAAGAAAGAAAAAGACAAGAAGGTGAAAGACAATGCAAAGGATAAAGAAAGCAAAAGAACAGAGAGGACAGAGAGGAGAAAAGGAGGAGGAAGGAGAGAAAAAAGAACAGAAAATACAGAAAGAGTGGAAAGAGAAAAGAGAATGCAAAAAGAGAGAGAGTAACAGAGTGAGAAAGGGAGAGAGAAAGAAAAAAGACAACAAGAATGAAAAGGAAGAAAAGAGAGAGGGGAAAGTAGAGAAAGAGAAATAAATGCAGAAAAGAAATAGAAACAAGAACAAAGAAATGAATAAGTTAATGGAGGACGTAAGAGAAAGAGAAAGAGAAAGAGAAAGAGAAAGAGAAAGAGAAAGAGAAAAGATAGGAATGGGAAAGAATGAAAGAGAGGAGAGCCCAAACATGAATAAGAATGGGGGAAAGGAAAAGACAGAGAAAAGACAGAGGAGAAAGGTGAAAAGCAGCAAGAAAGACATAAGAAGGAGAAAAAGAACACAAAGAGGAATGAGAGAAAAAGAGAAAGGAGACAGAGAGAGAAAGAGAGAGAGAAAGAGAAAGAGAAAGGAAGAAGTATGGATAAAGAGAATGAGGGAGAGAGAGAGAGAGAGAGAGAGACAGAGAGATTAAATAAGAAGGGAAAGAGAGAGGGAGTGTGAAGGCACAGATCTCTTCCAGAAGTCAAAGCAGAGCTTTCTCTGGCAGATTTATCTACGCACTGCTGGCCACGACTACAGCTGCATCCACAACCACTATCAGAACCCGTCCCCCCGGACCCCCAGACTACCCACACACCACAACGCACACACCCAGAACAGTTTCTGTCTACCCGTTTATCAGATTCAGATGCTGTCCACATTCAGCATGTCCACCTACACACAGCCGACCTCACGCTGAACACTGTTCTTCCCTCCAAACTCTGAACACCAGCTCCATACAAGACGAGCAGGGACTCAGCAGGGGGCCTCAAAGATTAGCTCCTTTGTCCCAATGCTCTGGGAGAGCATAAAAAGGTGAGTTCTGATGGAGTGCTGGATTTACACACACATCCTCAGAGGAAGGGTAATGCATCACCCACCCACTGATAGCCACAGACAGAGAACATAGACAAAGAGAGAGTAGTGAAATAAACACAGGCAGAAGATGAATTGTAAAAAAACACCATGGGGACAGTGGGCTTAAACAGCCTGGGATAAGACTGACTGGAGGAGCTGGCTATGGACTGTTATGGAAAGTATACTTCCTTTTTACTTTTAGGCATAGAGAAAAAAGTCCCTTTTCCTACTTAGTGTAAGCTCTTCATAATTCCACAGTCATTAAACCTTTTCCAAAAAAATCACATTACTACATAAGCATCTTCTTTCCTCAAACTGTAACCTACTGGTCTGACATGAGGCATTTCCAATATATCCAAGGCAAAATATGGATTGAATTTAGGCCTCTATAACAAACATTAGGGATGCACTAATACAGGAATTGTGACCCGATGCCAATATCCAATGTTATTTCTCAGTAGAAATTTCTGAGGAGATTAAACACATTTATATTAAAAAGAGGGAAAGTTAAAGGAAATTAAATGCAAAGCAGCAAGACCTGGTAGACCACCAAAAACCGCCAGATACACAGCACTGAATGCTTTCATCTTTTAGAGAGAGGAGAAAGTCAAGCACCACTCGTGATTCAGATCTGAAAAAATCCACAGGAGTTTCTGTCCATCTTTCCACTGTGAGAAGACAGGGGGCAAAGCTATCATCTGTAAGGAAGCTATGTAGCTGTCAAGAAGCCCTCACTGAGTAAAGAAAGCAGATGAAAAAGAAGAACATTTGCAAATCAATCAAAGAAGTTGCTCGTTTTCTTAGAACAATGGATTGACCACCTCAGAGTCCAGACCTCAACATCATAGTTTGTGTAGGATTACTTGGATCACGAGAAGCAGAAAATACAACCAACTTCTAAGACTAAGAAAAAGAGAAAGAGAACAAAGAGAGTAGAAAGAAAGAGAAAGATAGAAAAGATATAAGGAAAAAGAGAATGAAAGAGTGAGAAGGAGAAAGAAAGAGACAGAGAGACAGAGAGAGAGAGGGATGGAGAAAGAGAGAAGAGTGAGAAATAGAGAGAGAATATGAAGAAATAACCAAATTCAAAGATGAACTTTGAACATATAATAATAAAAAAAATCACCTGTAATCACCATTTTGACAGGAAATTAAATGAATTGATAGTGGTCTAAGGAAGAAAGAAAGATGTCGATACATAAACATTTATAAAATGTAGAAATTAGGACCAGATTGACTTTGATTAGCATTTCAGTAGAAATATAAAATTTCTATAGGGTTAGAAATACAGTAAAACTAATATCATGTGGACAGTGCAAAAGGCCATGTTATTATGCTATAGTTATATTTTAACTATAATAACTTTTGGCTTAGAAGATATGTTATCAGGATATATCACATTACTGTAAAGGGGATGGAAAAGGAGAATGGAAGTTTTCCAATAAGGATGATTTTTTTTCACTGGGAAGCTGGTATCTCCCCTTAAATCAAGCCCCGGATGGGGGGCTTAGAGGCTGATGGAGACGATGAAAGGAAAACGTGAAAATGAAACAGCAAGATGACAGATAAGAACAGGGAACTGAGAGTGTAAAACTGAGTGCATAAAAACAGAATCACAGAGAAGCAGAGGTGAGAACAAATACAAAGAGAGCAGGTGGACTGAGGCCAGGAGAGGAGGCAGCTTCAGACCAGTGAGTCAGCAGCACACAGAGAGAAAGCAAGTGGGTGAGAGGAAGGAGAGAGAATGGTAGGGAGCAGGAGGAGGGGAAAAATAGCCACAATGTACATTTCCACACAGCTGTGAGAAGAGGCTGACCTCTAGCCACCCACCTTTACACAAAACTACTACAGAGAGAGGAGTGGAAACTCCAACAGTCACCCAGCCAGCTGCTTTGGCCATCAGCACAGTACATCACAGCCTTTAACATATGACTGAAAATTTACAGACGAAACCACTGAGGCCTTCATCTACTGAACAGTAATGAACACGGTAGAAGAAACCTGAGCTGGACTGGATTAGGCCTGCAAATACCAATTATAAATATGGTCAATGAACCTAACAATTATTAATCTATTAAGCAAATAATACAAGTTGATCAACAAATCCTCAGTTACTCTCTTTTCGCCCCCACTAACATAACTATATGTTACTATGCCCTATATACCCTGTCATGATTTACTATTTAGCCACTTTTAAAGCCTATAAGAGCAAAGAATGGCTGGTCAAGCTCAAAATCTTACAGTTACCTAACAACCAGAATTTTACAATCACAATTTCCAAATGTGTGGAACTCTTAAAAGGGAAATCCTCCAACTTTTCAAAAATGTTACATAACTAACAGTAGTGGTTGATATGTACACGTCATTGAGATGTGATGCGATTCACTGCAGGGAAACTTAATAACTCATTAATTTACAATGATAATGAGAGAAATCAGAGTTTTGATATCTACAGCACAAATATAACCATTTTATTTACTATTCGAAATGGCTAATGAATCTACATGTGTCTTCTAGGGTTGCTTTTAAAGCATCTAACAATTCAAGGGTAAACGCATTAAACACCACAGGTTCCTGTCACCACCACTGTAAGCAATTGTGATTTTGTAATTTTCTCTTAAAAGGAGCATTATGTTACTCTGAATGACTTTGTTTACATCTTAGTCATTTAATCATGTAGAAATTTTTAAGAATCAGTGGAATTCCCTATTACAGAGTTCTTGATAACCCACTAAATTGGACACACCTGCTAGCACAAACTGTCAGTAGATCATCAGTGTTCAGCGCCTCTTTTGCTAAATCTGCCACCTGCAACCAGTTGGCATAAGAGCATGTATCGCAAGAGCTTTGTTAAACATCACGGGCAACTCTGTCATTTAAGCGTTCAGTTCTACAATTTACAACTGTACTTGAACTTGGGTTCTGCATTGACTGTGTTGGTGTGGATACAGTATCATTTGCACTTTTGAAACGAAATGGTCTGGAATAATTGAGGGAAAAGGCATGATCAGTACAGTGGAACAATTTATGCTGCTCAAAGCAACCCCAAAAAGCTGTAGAAGGCTCACTAAAATAACAAACCAACATTGTTGGCTCCAGCAGTAAAAATAATAACTGTAACAGTTTTATGAGAGGAGCTTGTGATACTCTCCAGAGGACAAACAGACAGAGCAGTCCAACGACCAAAACCAACCACCATAACAGCACTGATGCAAAGCGAACAAAGGAAAGCTCTGCTGTCGTACCTGAAATCAGAGTAGGCAAGTGACTGGGTGGGATGCTCCTGCTTAGTTGAAGAGCCGGGTCCAGTTGTTAGCACAGTGACTGGTCTGAATTCTGAGGGGACCGTGTGTGATTCCCACTCTGTCTGTCCACTTCTGCATCTGCCTGGCTCCAACTGCTCTCACCATTCCCTACCAAACAAACAGACAGCAACACAGTAAGACTATGAAAGTTATAACATGTATACATGCATTGTGCCATTTGGATATAGGGTTGGCATAATACCAGAATTCACACAGTACCAAATGTGTTCACACATTACTGAAGTCAGGAATAATACCAAAGTCTAAACAGCCAGTGTTTAAAGGAATGAACACAGAATACTAAAACGGTTATAGAATAACATCTGTGATGCTCAAACTTTGTCTCATTTTATCAGATTTATCAGCCTTATAGTGTCTAAATAAAGCCTTATAAGTATCTAAATAATTTAATCATGACCTCATTTAACAAGTTCTGAAAGCAGCTGGATGAGTACACAATACAGCCTAACATGTGATTAAAACTACAAAATGGATTATACCATAGCAGGATTGTTTCTTGTTGCTTAAGGTCATGTCAGTGCAGCATTATATCACTCAGCCTTACCATCATCAATGTTCTCTCACAACACTCAACACCCAACATGCCATAAAAATATGAATATGTCATATGTCATGAAAAAATATGTCATATAACCAAGGGCGGCACAGTGGCGTGGTGGTTAGCGCTGTCGAGGAGGAGCTAGGAGGGCCTGGCTTCAATTCCCCGGCCGGGTGACCAGGGTCAAACTGTGTGGAGTTTGCATGTTCTCCCTGTGTCTGCATGGGTTTCCTCTGGGTTTTCCGGTTTTCTCCCACAGTCCAAAGACATGCAGTCAGGCCAATTGGACATGCTACATTGCCCCTATGAGTGATTGTGTATGTCTGTCTGATGGACTGGTGACTTGTCCGCCGGGATAGGCTCCAGCTCTTCCGAGCAGCAACATTAGCTATATGGTTCCTTTCTGGGGGTTTTCTAGCCATTAAACTGGAAATTCTTACTGTAGGGACCACCTCACAACTGCAGGATCAGAGTAGACATGTTTTTTTTCATTTAGCATTGGTTACATTTTTCATTTTGCCCAAAATGTCCTTTCAACTGCACGTTTTAGACATGCTAACAGATTTGTCTAAGCTCAGCCATGTTAAATTAGCATGTGTGATTTGTTTTATCTATAGACAGAATAATGTTAGCCTATTTTAAAAAAGCATGATTATTAAATGTTTACCACACAGTGGTTTTGACACAGGGCTGAACCTCTGATACAAAATGCCACACTGTTTAGAGAGAAGTCGTAGCTAGGAACAGACACTGATGTTGCATTTTTTAGGGGCACTGGAATCACAAGCCATCTAAACTGGTATATATATTGTGATCATGTTTGATGTCAGGAGGTTCTCACAGAGTTTACCAGTAACACGCTGTGGATGAGGGTAGTGTATGTACAATGTGCTGGGACTGCATCATCTCTCCATCCATATACTATCTTCCGTTTGCATTCCTGCACTGAGCATTAAGAGGAAGAGCTTGTAAAGCAGAAGCTCGGTGCGGGCTGCCTCAGTCTCTGACGCTCCCAAGGGAGGGCGCATTCACAAAACAAACACTGCCCACTATTTATAGACGGCCGTCGGCATGGTAACCACTCTTTGTTTGTTTGAGTCAGAAACTATTTCTGCTCTTTGGCGAAACATGAGCGGTTTCGCTTCTTTCAAGATCTGAGCTTCCGTCAAGGCCAGCATCATGATTAAAGCCATGTATTGATCATGTCTCTAAAGACGCTCTTAATAGTACATACAGTACTACTCGCTGTGTTGTTGCATGTTCATCTTTGAATGAGATCCTCAAATGCTTTCCTAATAAAAAACAGTGAATGGTCTTTCAAAGCCATCCCCTCATGGAGATGGCATAATTTGTGCTGCCTCGCTTGTCAGGAGAGATGGCAGAACAGGGGCTTTCTGGTGATACAGCACACTACTAATTACTCTTCATGAGCAGTGTCCGAACAAGAAAAACACTGAAGTGTGCACTGCTGGGGCCTCCCAGGATGGAACTGGGCAGCCTTGCATTACACACTACTGTATGCTACAAACTGGTATTAGTTCTATGATTTCTTGTGCAATGTTTAGTAAGATTTGAACAACAATGTAAACATAAAAATGAAACTGTGATCCATATACAGTAATGAAGTTCAACATGTAAGCATTACAGAACCTTACTTTATCTAATTAACAGATAACTATCTAATTAATAAGTAAGTCTTAATGTTACTTAATTCATAATGATAACAACTAATTCAACTGTTGAGGTGTAAACAATGCCATTAATCGTGTTTTGAAGTGAAACTGTACTCTATACAGAAACTTACAGACTTTGATTTCCGCTACAGTGGTGGTAATAGAAACCAGGTGTTGCAATGTCCACAATGTAAATTTAGCCATTTTATTTACAGTCCAAAACCAGTGAATCTAAACATGTATTTTGAGTTTTTTGTATGCTGATAACAGCAAAATAGCCGTAAATCTGTTTCTTTGGCGACTAGCTTTTAATGCTCTGCCATTAATGGATAGCCTGAAACTTTATCTAACTATCACAGAGCAACGTCTCAGGCATCAGGTGCTGTACCTGTAATCATTTTGTGTAATCACTGTCTATGAGGTAGTTTTTAGGGACAATAAATATTTCACAACCACTGTGGATAAAGACTTATGTTTATATTGTAATGCCTGAATTATAAAGAATTATAGAAAAATGTGTGGAATTCCCCATTAACCTCCATTGGTTGTCTGTACTTGTTTGAATGAAAACCAAAATATTACCAAGAGCACACACAAATATCTCATGTAACTGAGTTTCTTCGTGTCATTTGTATGCTCCCTTGTATTCTTTACCAGACTTAAAATCTACATTATAATTTTGTTCAAAGTATTTATGTTAGCTGCTGATGTTCTTTTTATATTGCCTATAATTATGTCTCAACATTTTCTATCATGTCAATATTTTATATTTATTTATAATAAGATCTCAGTATTTTCTACTCTGTACATTTATCAACTAACCATAAAATAAAATGACTGTACAAAAAAGTTAAACAAAGTCAAAGCAGCAAAAAAAAATAAAAATAAAATGAAAAAGGACAAATAACACTAATTTACATTATATTGTCACTTATTTAAAAGATCACAATATCAATAATACAAATTATTGCCCTAAGGTTGATGTTCATGAGAAGGTCTTGGGGGGCAGATGTGTAGAAAGGGAAATCCTGACAAACCTAAGCTGATATGGTTCTACCAACACAGGGCAGCATTTTCATTTACATTTACATTTACGGCATTTGGCTGACGCTCTTATCCAGAGCGACTTACAATTTGATCATTTTACACAGGTAGGCGAAGGTGGTGTTAGGAGTCTTGCCCAAGGACTCTTATTGGTATAGTGTAGGGTGTTTACCAGGTCTTGAACCCCAGTCTACGGCGTAGAAGGCAGAGGTGTTACCCACTACACTAACCAACCACCACCTGCAACAACAGCGCCTGCACTAATAAAAGCTCACACATACATCGCTCTCAAACTGACTCACTGGTTTGTTTGTAAAGGTTTGTTTTGTGCTCTAAAGATGCTCCACTCTAAAGTGAACAGGATTTATACAGTGAATATCTGTAGGATATCTGACGTGCAGTGAATCAGCTTGCACTTCTAGATGATTCTTCATGATACTTCACAACTGTCCAGCACAATCCAGCATGTCTGGATGGCAGAAAGTCTGCCAGTTCTCTGTCTGTCCTTCTGTCTGTTGCCCTTTTTTTGCTCTGCCCTTTGACACAGTTCTGTGAAATGAATCGAAGAGCAAGATAACCTTAATTCCACTGAGCTGGTAACAAAGTTTACTTCTGCAACGTTGCAGAGGAACAAGAGACGCTGCAATAGATAAGACACACACACACACAAACAGGCACGCACACACAGGCCTGTTTTCTCCTGACTCAGCGGTTGTGGGTAGCAGTTTCATTTCTCACTAAGAGTCCCACACAAGTAGAGTAACCAGGGCAGTCCAGACACACCCCTGTACTAGAGTATTACAGTCAGGACTCCTCCCACTTCACACTTTTTTTACAACTGTATGACTGAACAAGGCACGCCATTTAGCTTTAAAAAAGCACTGCAATATGACTGTCCCTACTGAATCAGCATTTCCCAGAGTTTGTAACCCAGAGCTACAAAAAGGCCATACAGTAAACATTATAATTATAATGCATACACATCTTACATTATTAGAATTATAATGCATGTTGTTTATCTTTCACTTTATCTTCAATATTATTTTCTACAATTACTTAGCAGTCAAGATCCAAACAGGACCCCCACACGAGCAATCTGACACAGCAGTACTGCTAGAGTTTCTATACATGGTGTCCACTCACTGTCCTCTCTATTAGACACTCCTGCCTTGTTGATCCACCTTGTAGGTGTAAAGTCAGAGATGATAACTCATCTGTTGCTGCACGGTTTCTAACAGTCATCCTCTAGTCCTTCATCAGGGGTAAATTTCCAGCCACAGGACACTGTCAGCTGGAAATTTTTGGTGGGTGGGTTATTCTCAGTCCAGCTGTTTAAAAACTCGCTAACCTGACTGCAGCACTGAGTTTGACCACCACTAACCACTGATGAATGGTGTGAAGGAGGTCTTAAGAAATAGAGTTCTTCAAGGGTTCTCCTGTAAAGGGAATGGTTCTATTGAGAACCATAAGTTCTGTGTAGAACTATGTTTTATGTCTTGATGGAGAATGTGTTGTACAGGGTTCTACACAGCAACAAAAATGGGTTCTTCTGTTGTTACAAGGTTGACATCATAACAACAGCAGAATGTTTTGGTGCTACATTCAAAAAAGTTCTATACAGAACCATATACAACACATTCTTCACCAATCCGAAGAATCACTTCACCATACAAAGAACCATTTAAGCATGAAATCTATGCAGAACTCATGGTTCTAAACAGAACCATTCCCTATACAAAACCCTTAAAGAACATCTTTTTTAAGAGCATAAAAGATCTGTAAATGTTAATGTTAACTTGGGTTTAATTTATTAAACCAAATGTATCACACAGCTCTACAATATTTTTATGGGATGCTGCATATATAACTGCTACAGTGGACCATCAAGACTTTCCACTGAAAGGCTAGTGTAATTTCTGATGTTCAGCTGACTTTAAAATAATGTTCACCAAAACTTTCCACTTAGGCAATGCTTTTCCATGATCGACGTTCACCTCTTTTGCTGTTGCTATGCCATTGACTGTCTGTTGCTAGGACAGAGTGGGCCATCCAAAGACAGGTCAAATGAGATACAGTAGCCAAGGCAACTCGACCAAAAGAAACATGGTCAGTGTACATTCTTCTGCAGACATTGCCCTCATTGTATTTCCTTTCCCAGGCTACACTGACAGAATTGCTGGTAGCAGATTTTATATTAAATTTGTAGCCAGAGACTAGAAAACACTAGGTCACTAGGCTTTCAGAAAACAGCAACTCGAGCCACTTCTCCTTTTTTCACATGAACTCTTGCTTTCGATCCCTTATACATTCAGGGCAGCTACAGACCTCATTTACATGCTTTACATTCCATATTAAGACAACTGGATAGGTAGAGGCTGACAGATTTTGTTGCTGTTTTTTTCTTTCTCCTACAAGGGCAAGGCAGTAGCATCCCTCAAGTATATGGAGTATGAGAGCGTAATCCAAAAATAAAGAAAGAGACAGAAGCTTCAGTGCTCTGTAAACACAAAGACCCTCAGCATCTCCTCATCTGGTGGTGTGTGTGTGCATGGGTTGTTCTGAAGGGTTTCCTCTGTGTGAGGAGGAATTCACAGTACAGTCAAATTCATCTCCCTCCACATAACCAGCTGTGTTTATATTACAGAAGGAAAGGCCAAGAGAGCTCTACCTTCAACCGTCTCTCTCCCTCTCTCTCTCCCTCTCTCTCTCTCTCTCTCTGCCTGTCATGCTTTTAGTCTTTTTTCCCCTTTTGCTCTGTCTATCACTCTCCCTGCGTCTCTCACTCTGTCTAAACTTTCTCTCAGGGTAACCATACTCTGCTCGTCTGTCTGTCTTGCTGTCTCTTTTGACAGTCTTCACACATTTTTGCCTATCATTACCTCTCTATGGCTACCTGCAGCTCTTTCCTCTCTCTCTTTCTTTCACTCTCTAATCCCCCACCTCTGAGAAGTGTAGCCTGTTGTTTGGATATGAGCCCTCACCAGCCTGAACCTGCAGACCAAAGGTGTAACACTATTATATATTAGGTAAGACAATTACATGAGAGAGAGAACTGTTAATAACGTTAATAACTGTTAATAAGTGCAACAGAACCAAATCTAAACAATTTTAAAATTACCCTTATTCAATTAGCATTGAGCTATTCATCTACATGTTATGCAGTGCTGTTTATAAAGGTGAACTACACAATAGCTCATAAAAATGGGATTCATTTTTTAATTAAACAAGATGCAAACAAAGTAATTTGGTGGTCTGAATTAGTTAGAGTAAGACCTATTTACAGTCGAGGTGATGGGAACCAGACGTCTAAAGGGTTTGATCCCTCTGAAAGTTACCTCACAGAAAGTTATTATGCTTATGAATACACTCCCTATTACCCAAGACATTCTTTTATGACAATTTTGAGAAAGGTTTGGTCTAAAATATTTCATATTAAATATATTGAAAATGAAAAGGGATATGAATATGTGTATATACATACTATGTATACATATATGCATTAATTTATATATATATATATATATATATATATATATATATATATATATATATATATATACACACATACATACATACACATACACATATACATACATACATATATGTGTGTATATGAGAGATATGGTATTACTTCTCACCTGAGTGACAGACAAATAGACAGATAGAATCTGTGACAAAATGTTCATATTGGTCACTCACTAATAGAAAGGGACAGAACCAGACTCAGAGAAGATCTCTCTAGAACACCTACGTTAATAACCGGAAGTAGAACTCCCTCACTGAGCACAGCTCAGAATTCCTTCAAGCTTATCTTGAGCATTGTTATTGCTTAAACAATTTGTCTGCCTATGACCAAAGCAACCGCACACTAGAAGCATCCACCAGCAAGTAACAATAATACAAGCAGGCACTGCAACCACAGAAGAAACTCAGCCCTAGCAGAACAGGCCTTTGCTATGCAGACACTAAGAACAACTGTCCATTTGGGGCGAGGTCAGAGTAAAGTTTCTCAGGAGCAGAGTAAGCATCTTGCAGAGCGAGAACTTTTCTGCAGTAGTACCTGAACAAGTGAGCCAAAGTCCAGCAGCCATGAGCAGCCTGGCTCACATACTAAGCTTAGAGTATGTTACATAACTCTAAGCACATGCCACACTGGCCAGCTCAAAGTCCTCCCCATTACCCAGCTGGCTGACCTCTGACCTGTGTGTGTACTGGATGACATGCTTTCAACACCTGACAAGAGTGAACGCCTAATTACCCAAAACACAGCCAAAACAATTACATTATAATTCCTTAGGAAATGAATTTATTTAAAATTTCATCACAGGTTGACTTGAAATATTTTGATATAAATCAGAAATATTTTTAATTCATACTGGTCAAAGTACTGGAATATAGACAATATGAACTGTACAGTGATCTATGCAAGTATAGATCACACTGAAAATCTAGGATTTTTTTTAATCAGAAAATAAAGAAAGAGAAACTTTTACAATTTTAGGTAGAAGTTATGATGATTAAAATCAAGTAAAAATAATGTATATTCAGTTATTTTGGGGTTTTTACATTTTAAACATAACCCAAAAACTTGTGCCAAAAATGGCACATGCTTTATCAAACATTATAATCTGTTTTAACCTCCTAAAATTGATGCACTTGAATCACCATACATTTTTTCACCACTACTAACTGCAAACAAAACAGCTAACAAAACAGCTCAGCCTACTGAAAGCTAATAGACTAATAGGCAATAGGCTGCATGCTGTGCTGTGCTCACAATGAACAGCAAGAACAGGTACTCGGCAGCAAAGCGAAAGAGATAGAGCCCAGAGCCAAGCAGCTGACCGAAAGAGGAAAAGCACTCTGGGGGAAAGTGGGAAAGAAAGAGCAGACACACAGTTAGAGTGTCTGCCAAGCCTGACTAATTACAACAGCACCTTACAGGAGAGAGAAGAACACAGAGAAAAAGAAAAAGAGAGGAAGAGAGAGAAAAGTAATGGGCTTTCCAGCATAAAGGGCTAGTACAGTAAGCTCAGCACTGGTCGTCTGAACTAAGGAGGGGTCAGGGTGAGACTCAGAGCTCTGCAGCTTTGATGTATCAGCTCACTTCATCAGAAATGTCACACACATACACAGAACCAGCAGACACGATCCTTGTCCCGGAAACAAGTTGCTGACTTCACCTCCACCCTCCCGACCTCTGAATCTGCGTAAATCATGCGTAACACAAATGCTCACTTGCTGAAAGAAATACAGAGCATAGTTTAAAAATGAAATTTTCTGTGAAACTAACCCCTTTAAACAATCATTAAAACGGAGCTGATAGTTTGAGCTCTATTTAGCTTCTTATATTTTTCATATTTTTGTTGTATCACCACAGCTAGCATGCTGGTTCTACATGGAAGCCCATTCCTACCAGGCAGATGAGAAAAAAATACCTGTTATGTTTTTTCTTCTTCTCTGTTTATGGCAGCATGTCAAAATATTGGCTTAGTATCTCAAAATATTGACTTCTCAAAAAAACACATTTTATTAGTTATTAAGATCCATCCATCCATCCATTCATTTTCTAAGCCGCTTCTCCGACAGGGTCGTGGGGGGTGCTGGAGCCTATCCCAGCAGTCTTCGAGCGGAAGGCAGGATACACCCTGGACAGGTCGCCAGTCCATCACAGGGCTAGTTATTAAGATGAAATTCTAAAATATCTCAAAACAGTTAATTTTTTAAAGTAATTGTTTGGGGATCATTATTTAATTTTGGAAAAACAAGTGATTTTTTGACATAGTAAGACACTATTTTGGGAAATCAAATCATTGTTTAAGATACTAAGTCAATAATGTGAGAAAATAAGTCATTATCTTGTGATAGCAAGTCCCAATTTTGAGACAACAAAGCATTATTTGAGATGCTAAGTCAATATTGTGAGAAAATATGTCAGTATTTTGAGACAGTGAATCAAAATCGTGGGAAAACAAGTGGTTATGTCAACATTTTGAGAAACTAAGTCCTTATTTTTCAAATAGTAAGTCAAAATTTTGACATTCTGCTTGAAACAAAGACGGAAAAAATTGCTGGAATTCTGATTCCTAAATGGATTTGCAGAAGTTGTAAACTCAGGAGTGTGAGTCTATAAAACTAGACTTTCAGCAGCGTCATCCCAAGATTACATTTTTCATCACAACTCAACAGGCAGGTGAATTTTTCTCCTCCAGTCCTTCAAAAATGGGCTTCCATAGTTCCATAAGATTTCATTTTACTGTTATCGTTTGCATAGAGCATGAATCCTTATGCTTCATCACATAATCACACACTATTTAACATTACCTGAAAGTAAATATCATGTGTGTTTGATGGACACCACATTTTATGGTGATATTGAAGAATGTGATCTCAGGATATGGCCCTGTTCGAAGCCTGCTGATGTAGAAACTTCCGACAATCCTGTTGAGAGTCAGAATTCCCTTCAAGATGGTAGCAGGAATTCTCGAAGTGCCGTAACGGGTTCTTTGGAGGAACACTGTAGAGTGACTGAATCTCTAAAGACTCTTGACATGAAGAGATGTGTAAGAGAAAAGAATCCTTTTAAAGTCACATAATGTACAGCTTCTATACCAATTAAAGATTTTTACAAGAGAGCTATGCAAATGTAACCATATAGGGAGCCTTATTTCTGTGGTCAGTGGCTGTTTACTGTTTTCTTCTTTCATACACCAGTTTTGCTTGTTTACATTATGCTAATACCTGTTGTCCCAACATGTTGTATCTTCCTCAAGCCTGGGAAAAGCCCTATCTAAATAAAACATATTATTATTATTACTGTTTTTATTACTATTATTACACTAAATGACTGCTGTCTAGACCTCGTCCTCCACTTAGCGAGCTCCATTTAGCAGAGTCTAGTCTAGGCCGGCTCCACTGCAGCTCCAAAAAGCCATACCTACTTCTGCAGAATGGGGGTAATCCCCCACCCAAATCCACAGCAGGTATAATGCTGGATTAGGGGTTTCTGCTAGGCATTAGTGGTCCAAATACATGCTTCAAATTTGCTCTTACCTCCTCCTTGCGCCTTCAC
Source organism: Pygocentrus nattereri (assembly GCF_015220715.1). Lineage (NCBI taxonomy): Eukaryota > Metazoa > Chordata > Actinopteri > Characiformes > Serrasalmidae > Pygocentrus > Pygocentrus nattereri. The sequence continues at coordinate 5,128,010 of NC_051237.1, forward strand.
ATGCTTTCCCTGTCACACCAAGAGAAGAATGCTCGATTCATGTTCCACTCACTCGCCCTCTCTCTCTTTCTCGGCCTCACTCACACTCGCAGATGAAAAACGAGAAGGAGCTTTCAGTCTGTTGTACCCAAAGAGCAGGCGCCCTGTCTGCGTGCTGCAAAACAGTGGACCATAGGCAGTGGGCAGTTGCACTGAGAATGAGACACCACAGAGTACATTGATCTGTGTGATCTCTGCTACACTCCATCATGCTGGCAGCACTCACACTGTGTGTGTGAGGGAGTACAACGAGCCTCACAGCCTCTCCACACTTTCATGCTCTTTATATCAACAATAGCTACGGCTGAACGGCCCACAATGAATTAAAGGACGAAGCTTTTTTATTTTTTCATGACAAACTTTGAATCCCTTTCAATGAAAATTCCTGCATGTTTGCCTTGTGCTCTCTCTCTCTCTCTCTCTCTCTCTCTCACTAACACCCTCTCTGTTTCTCTCCTACGATCCCTCTCTCTCTATTTCTCACTTCAGCTCTTTCCTTCTGTCTACCTCTCTCATTCTCTCGCTCTTTCACCTCTCTCTCACTTACTCAAGCCCTTTCTCTCTCTCTCTCTCTCTCTCTCTCTCTCTCTCTCTCTCTCTCTCACTCACGCCCTCTCTGTTTCTCTCCTACAATCCCTCTCTATTTCTCACTTCAGCTCTTTCCCTCTGTCTACCTCTCACTCATTATCTCTCTCTTCCACTTCTCTCTCACTTAAGTCCTCTCTCCCTTTTACTCAAGCCCTTTTTCTCTCTCTCTCTCATGCCCCCTCTGTTTCTCTCCCACAAGCTGTCTCTCATTCTCAAGCCCCCCCCTCTATTTCTCATTTCAGCTCTTCCTCTGTCTACCTCTTACTCATTCTCTCTCTTTCACTCCCTCTCCTTCACTCAAGCCCTCTTTCTTTTTCTCACTTATTCCATCTCTCTTTCTGACTCCCAAGCCTTCTGTTTCTCTCCCAAAAGCTCCATCTCCTTTTCTCTCTCGTTTCTCTCTCTCTCTCTCTCTCTCTCTCTCTCTCAATCCCTATTTCTCATTTCAGCTCTCTCTTTCGGTCTACCACTCACTCATTCTCTTTCAATTGCTCTCTTTTACTTATTCTCTCTATCTCTTGTTGAAGGCCTTCTCTCTCATTTTATTCCTTTGCTTTTCTCTCCCTCTCTCTCACACACACACAAGCCTTCTCCTTTGTCTTTCACTGACTTAGTCTTACTTTCACTCAAGCCTCCTCTATACTTCTACTTCTCAGTCAACCTTCTCTCTCCTTCTCTCTCTCTCTCACTCAAAAGCCACTTTTTTCTCACTCAAGCCCTCTCTCTCTCTCTCTCTCTCTCTCTCCCTCTAGCAGCGCCGTCCAAATCATGCATTCAACAACTCATTGTAAAAGCATGCCAGATTCAGAGAAACGGAGGCTGGAGAGCGACCAAGTGTACACAGTAAGTCATGTTCAGAGCTCTGCATTCACACAGTACACACATGCAGCAACAGGGAGGTGATGTGCCAAGAAATCTCAACTAATTTAAGCAGCGGATGACACACTGACTTCTGTAAATGTGACACACATTTTACAGCATGGCTCTTTTCAAAGAGCAGCCCAGTGACCCGTGAAGACACTGCATGTGACGTACCTTGTGATTTTTTTTATCAGGGAAGAGAGGATTAAACTCCATTGTGCTTGTGACAGTGAAGGCTAGCAATGCATCGATATAGACTTTCAGGGCAGATGAAGATAATGGCTAATTAACACCTTGTTGTAGCCAATACTGATACCAGTAATAAACAATATACTTGTTTTCCATTTAAAAACAAGCTTTCATTTTAATTAACACTTACATTTATGGCATTTGGCAGGAGCACTTATCAATAGGCCATCTTATCCATTTGATGTAAAATGTTAAAACTGCTGCAGAGGTAGGGTTAATTTAGCAAAAAATGTACTGAGCCTTAAGAATTTTGCCCAACTGTAGAGTGGTGCTTAACCATGTGGAGAGGTGAACCCCACACTGATATGCAGAGGGCGGCAGTATTACTTTCAACACTATACCAACCACAAATATGAAGTATGGTGAAATAAGAGATTAAAAAGACATGATGCTTATTGTAAAGTTTTACATTATATTATGTAAATATTTTACATTATTTAGTAGACACTCCTCTCAAGAGCCACTTACGATCATAGGAGACTTCAGCATTAGAAGTCTTGCCCAAGGACTCCTATTAATACAGCAGTGGTGTTAGAAGGAATCGTCCCTCTAATCCAGTGGTCACCAACCCTTTCCCTAGAGATCAACCTTCCTGCGTTGTCCAGTTCCAACCACAATCTGACACACCTGCTCCACCTGATTAACTTTTTCAGAAGCCCTTAATTGGTTGGAACAGATGCACTGGTGTAAGGTAAGAGGGGAGGCAGCATGTCAGATGCAGACTGGAACAAAGCTGTCCTGGAAAGTGTATCTCCAGGAGGGGGGTTGCACAAGTGCTCTAATCTTTTATGTTCATGTATTCAGGAAAAGTGAACTGAAAAGTATTGAAGCAGTTTTGGAGAGCAGATTTGTCCTTGGATGTCTCTGCCAACCTGTGTATGTATGGTGCTGTATATGAGACATGTCAGAATCCCTCACCGCTCTTCTCCCCAGAGGCCTGTATATGACGCCCCTGCTTATGTAATGAAGGTTGAGGCGACGGGGGGGAAAACACACACACACACACACACGCACACACACCACACACACACACACACACACACCACACACACACATACACACACACACACCCACACATACACACACATACACACACTCACACTGGAAAGCTGTTTTGCATTCCTGGCTGCTAGACAGTACCGTTACTTAATGCACACTGGGGCTAATGATATCTGCTGAGATGTGAGGCCTGCTGGAGCTGAGCCAAAATGTCAAGGCCTGAAAACTTTCCCAAGTCCCCCGAGGGAAACTGGCTTCTCTACGATCAACAACAGCCTCTGTTCAGAGCCCAACGTGCGTATCAGTGAAGGAATGACTGTGACATGTTATACGAATAGATGAGCAGTGATTCACTAAACCAAGTCCATCCCTTAAAAGGAGCCCAAGATGAACATTGTTGATGACTTCTGAGGTTCCCTAGGGATGGTTACTAATTTACTTGATCGGGTATTCAAATAAGGCATGTAAAGGTTATAGTAAAAAATCTAATTCCCAGAATTCAAATCTTGCATTTTCATTTTTTAACATCTTTGTAGAGATAATATGGAAGAAAAAGCCAGATTACATTTGAAAAGAATTCAAATTTCAAAGCGCAAGACAAGCAATTTTAATTTAAATTTCATTCAAATTTTTAATCAACACTGTTGTCTTGCCTTTTAAGTGGGGAATGCCTGTAGACAAGTTAGACCAGTTAAAAGCAACCAGACACTATTTGCAGTGTACTTCACAACCTCAGCTAACTGACAGCCTGGCATGCTATGTTCAGAATTCAAGCCATGAGTGAGAAACAGCAGATATGCTGGTTTTGCAATTTATATCGCAATCAAATCACAATTCTGGTAAAAAAAAAAAAAATCACAATTGGATATTTTTCCATAACCCTATGAAAAAACATTATTGTTCTGTCATTGAGTTACTGTTCTGCACTAAATCCACCAAACAATCCAAAGGAATCACCTCTAGCTACACATAAAAAATGAGTGTTAAACCATCCATGTTCGTTTTCATTAAAAATGATTAATAATGGTCAATCGATTTACCTTTTTTTTTTATTACTTTTTTTAATCTAACAATTATGTTACTGTTTGAGTGAGAAATTCCCTTTTTTAACATGACAGCATTCGTTTAGAGCCATACTGTATTATTAATACTACCTCAGAATAGCATAATTTTTACTACATTGTGCTTAACATCACTGAAATGTTCTTCTCTTCCAGGAGAGGTTCTGTCTTCTGACATGTAACCCAACGGCTGTCATTAAGCCACTTAAACTAGTTAATTAAAGCACCCTCCTAGTATGGACAGGAACAGAAAAGTTTTTGGAACCGCTAGGCTTTTGTTTCATCTGTGCATGATTGTCATGATGCTGTGAAATGCCTGCTCTGCTTTGATTACTGTAGCGTTCTCTAAATGTGTGATTTCCAAAGCCGTTAAGAATGTATTATGGGGGCCTTTGGAAAGGTCCAATAATAATCCCTACATTGCAAAGATGTCAGACTCTGTCTTGCACTGGATCAGAGCTGGAGGCCCCACTTCAGACCCAAAATGCTGCAGCACACAACACAAAGAAGCACATTTGTGTGTGTAAACATACATATGCATGTATGTTCACTCCATATGAACTCTCAGACTACTCTATACATTCATTACACACTGCGCTCAGAGTGCTCACACACACAGACACCCATATCCTCAAACACACTGTCTGCCAATCCATTCTTGAGATGAAAGACTAAAAGTGGGGCAGAGGAGGATAAAAAATGAAAAAAGTACTGCAGTGGTAGAAACGAACAGGGACTCCCGCCCCTACCAGCTCAATTCTCCTATAAAAGGCAGCTTTATTGGGGAGAGTCCCAGTCAGCCCTGCCGAGCTGCACTGGAGCAGCGAGGTAATTGATACGTAATTGAGGAAAAGATCTGGAGACCTTTAATTAACTATGACAGGATTGCTGTGTGCAGCTACAGTTACTACCATGCCCTTAAGAACAATACAAAAAAGGGAGTAAAATCAAACTGCACATCATTTCATTTTTAGTCAAGGACCCAGTCAATGACTAAATGATCATTATTATCAAAAATGAGAGCCAAAGTTTTTATATTTGACCTCGGGTAAGTCAGCTAATGTGATTGTAACGCTTGGAAAGGGAGAGGTGAGCAAATTGAATAATCATAGCCACAAAAAAGGCACTGCGCGACAGAAGAATTCGTCATGCTTCGTGTGCGTGGAAGCATGGTATCGCTTCATGTCATCTTTTGGAAGAGGCGAGGCATTAAGCAACACCAGAGCCAGCTGGAAAGTGTCCTTGCTTTTATGCGCAATTCAAAGAAAAGAAGAGACAGGGGGGTAAAAAAAAGGGGGTATAACTTGGACACTGTGCTTCTGAACGGTCAGTAAACATACTGTGAGCCCGGACAACCTTTTACCATGAAAAAAAAAGCAAACAGCTCCCATTCAAAGAAAAGAATCCTCACCACGGGACAATGAGCCTACAGTGCAGAAACTACAGCAGGGAATGTGGGTGTATACGAGTAATACTTATTACAATGTTTCAAAGCTTTTAGATGTTGAATCATCAACAACAACAAGAAGAAGTACACAAATCCCCAAGTTGGAACAAGCAGGATTGAGAAATGTTACTATTGATGGAGCAGTCATGTGCTACACTTGGCTCATTGCCTGAAGAGCTAGAACACACTTTACAGGAGTTCAATGAAACTTGCTAATCCAGCAGCTTCTTAGTAATTAGTGCAAGACGTAAGACACTGCATTTTATTTAACCCCTCAAATTCCCAAGCCCATTACATTCTAATGCTTGTTATTCAGTATTTACATGGAAAGCAATACAAACTGACTTATTCTTCAGTTCTAAATGTGAAGGGTGGAACCCTGGACTCACTGCCGGGTTGTGGGTGTTTACAGGGCCACTCCGGCCTAACTCCTAAATGTAACCATTGATCTGTTGTACACAAGCCAAATTGCTTCCTGTTGTAGTGATGCAGTAGTCTGTAAGACAAATTTTCCAATTTAAAGACAAGGAAAATCCCCTTCTGATGACGTCTTGAAGGTGGGAAGAATTTTTGAAAAACTATAAGCACTTTAGGGTAGATACACATGGGAGAGTTGTTTTTTAACACTAGCTGTGAATGCAGAATTAAGGCAAACTGCTAAAGTTGCTAAAATGCTGAAAATCATGTCTGTGCTGATGAGCCTCTGCATCAATGGGGAGACTACTGTGACAAATTTGTGATTCCTTAAAACCACGTGGCTGAAGGATGCACTGCTGCACTACAAAGTACTCCCTAACACAACAAATAACATATGAAATGCTAGTTTTAGGCCTTTAAGAGGTTAAGAGCAGACTCTGGAAGCTGCTGTGCTATCTTTTTTCTTATCAGGAGATAAACATAAACATAGGAAGAAGAGAATCCAGTCTATAATTTTTTTTTGATGCAAAATGTGAAAAAAAAAAACACTGTAGAGAAATAAATATCGTAACATCCTGTGCTTAGCAGCAAGCAGTAGCCTGTTCCCCTTCTATCATTAGCCATGGACAAGCAGCCAAAGCTCTGCTCACACACCAGCTGAAGCTGACCAGTCCTGTGCTATTGGTAAATGAGTTTATGGGAATACAAGCATGCAAATCAAATCATTTCCCCTCAGGAAAAAGAGGATCCTCCAGCCCCTCTCTGGCATGCGTGTTCTGATGTAATCTCCAGAACGGCAGGACCAACAGTCCTCCCGCTGTAGCTAAACCAGCCGTGACCCTGGACCCTGGCGGTCCACAGAAGTGCAGTCCCAGGAGAGAGCGCTTCTGCGAGGGGCCGCTGTCCTTTCCAGCTGGGCTTTGGGTCACTCCGAGCTGTTTCCCTGAAAAGGAATGGGTAGACTAGGACACAGGGCTGGCATTTCAGCCAGTGAGCTGCACCAAGTCTATAACTGTTACAATCAAAGCGATATTTTGGTGAAATGATTTTACTGTGTGGCAGTAAAACTTTTGATTATCCATAAATGAGGATTACTGGCATTTTAACGCTTGCACAATGTGAGGCATGTCCACACACTTCCATCATTTACAGCCTTCGAAGCACACTGACAGTAACCTTCCTGGTAAGAAGCCGATGTGGCTTAAAGGATTTTTTTCTAGGATGTTTCCAAACATGTTTGATCCCACATGCACACTGCACATACACACACATTCAGCTGATTAACCGATATGTTTAAAAGACATTGATTTAGACGAAGCAGCATAACTGCTGCTCTAACAATGCAGAGGAGTAAAAAGACTTGCTTGAGCAGATTTCAGATCAGCAAATTTAACTGGCACTGTACTTAAAACAGCCTCTTCTTCCTGCATGACACTTTTACATTGACACATTTACTTGATTCACTTCATTTTCCAGTAAAAACTGTACTATTGTACTGATATCAAAGATTTAATATTTACTAGTTGCAATTTGCCCTGCGATGGACTGGCGACCTGTCCAGGCTGTATCCTGCCTCTGCCCGAAGACCGCTGGGATAGGCTCCAGCACCCCCCCTGCAACCCTGAGGGAGAAGCAGCTTAGAACGTGTGTGTGTGTGTGTGTAGTTGCAATTTATTTTTTACGTTTGTAAAATGTGTAAAATCAACACAAAATGGGAAATAAAAGCTAAAATAGCTACCATAGAAATTGGAAAATATGCATGTCACTAGAAAAAGTAGTATTATTATTACTATTATTATTGTTGTTGTTGTTGTTAATATATGAATCTTACACATTGTAGGTAAATACACAGCTTATGTTGCTAAATAATGGAATCTTATATCAAGCAATCATTGTGCACGCTGCTGCTTTTAGCTATGCAGTGTACTTTTCACTAAACAGTTCAACACAGTTTAAGGCAAGTGAGGTGATGATTCAGGCATGCAATAAGCACAATGCCACCTGCTAGGGTTTAAGCTTCCACCACATGAATTAGCATTGTAGCACCAGCGCAAAACCAAGTAAGTTAATTTCAGATGCCAAACATGTCAAACGCCACAGACCAGGGTTCAGCTTCTCCACCCTGGCCAGAACACCACCCTATACAAATAAGAATCCTTAGGCAAGACTCCACATGCAATACTCACTGACCTCTGTATCATGATTAACCTGTATGGCGCTCTGCTAAATGCTACAAATACTAGCCTGTCAGGCGTGATACATTTAGCTGCAATAACTGCAATATTACATGCAGTGTAAATGTCACACAGTCCTACAGGCTCTCCAAGCCCAGACACTCTTCCTACAGGTGCTACACAGTCTGACCAGTGAAGTGCATCTTTTTTCACTACCCTCACAGCCAGCTGCTACTAAACTACCCACTGTAAATGCCTCTGAGTGGTTGGAATCTCTCTTCAGTGGTGGCGGTGGGGGGGTGGGGGGATGATAATGACATGTAATGTAACATTAGCAAACATTACTAAATCCAGGCAGTAGTACATAAACTCCTATTCCTGGACATTACTCCATCACTCCATCACACCAAAGAAAGTGCCTCAGTGTAGTCGAGGCTTAAACAGGGTCTGGAACACCACCCCCTTGCGTTACAAAGCAGTGAACATGATCTCTCTCTCTTGTGTGCCCATTAAACAATGTGAGAACAATGCACAGTTAGCAGAAGGACATTCTCTGTCTTTCTTATAGAGCAGGCGTCCTCTCTCTGATGCAGATTTAACCTCTCTTCATGATGATCCTCTCTCTAGCTCCCTCCTCACACCTCTTATTCTCCTCTCTAACTGTGAAGGACAAATGGCTGGCATCAGAGGACACTCTGAAAAGAATAACAGAAGCATAGCCCAGGCTATCCATCCAGGGTGTTCCCTCTTAGCAGCACACTACACACACGTTATGAAACACTACACGTTTCCACAATAAAACACAGCCACGCATTGAAATACTGATAAAAAAGGTAAATTTACTGATGTGGAAATAAGTGTACTAAACAGCACCGTTTGGATAATCAGAACTGTACATTTGACATTTTGGCCCACATCACAGCCGGCTTCAGTTTGCCGAGCATTTGCTGAGAAACAATTTTCCAGTGTGGAGCTCTTATGTCAGCCAAAGAGAATCGATTTTATTTTACTACGCTTAATATGGATTTCCATGATGCTCGTAGCACATACAGTGTTAGTGCTCATCTATCACAGCACAGCTGTCTGTGTTATCACACGCTGACTTGCTGTACATGCAGTCTGTACACTGCTTCGCCATTTTTTCCGATACGCTTGCACACCTCTTTCACACCAGCAAAGTGTGTACACACTCTGTGCACTTCTGCTAGCTCGTCCAGCCAGAAACCCACACACTGAGATGCTCTCTGCACCTCACTGCTCTTTCAATCAAATGAGGAGAAACATGAGCAAAGAAAAGCTCACTTCTTAGGGTTGACATGAAAGTAGGTCCTGAGCACAATTTTGAATGTTATTACGACAATATATAATATAAATCTCTACAAAAAAAATTCAGTGTACATTAATGCAACAAGCTTCATTGTGGATAATTTATGTTGCTGCAATTGTCATGAAAGTTTCACAGAGTGAATGGCAGGTGGCGTTCTGGGGAAAAAAGTGTATAGCATGTGGGCCCCCACTTTCATTTGTCACTCAGTTTCACAGTGATCATTGAATAATATATTATTAATATATTAACAATGTACAGTGGTGGATGAAGTACACAAATCATGTACTTGAGTTGGAGCAGAGATACCCAAGGTAAAATATTACTCCAGTAAAAGCAGACGCCCTCGCTGTTCCCTGACTGGTGTTCTCGCTTTGTGCTTCTTTCAATTTGACATTTACGTTTTTATACAAAAGCCAAAAGGAACGACAGATTTCACATGTCGTGGAGTAAAAAGTAAGATATTTGACTTTGAAATGTAGTGGAGTGAAAGTAAAAAGTCACCCAAATTTGAAATATTCCAGTAAAGATACACAAAAAAACACTTAAGCACAGTAATGAATTACATTTATTTAGTTACTGTCCACCACTGAGAATGTATTACTTAGCAAATAATATGTCTTAAGTGAACAGCATGTTCCAAAAAGCGAATGTTGCGGATTCACTGATATAGGAACTGTGGGCTGATATTTGCCAGTATATGTAGAAATGCACAAACTGGGACTAAATCTATGTAGAATAGCACTGTAGTGAAATATAACCTTTATTTACACAGAGTTCAAAATTTAGTACAATAGTCCAATATTGTCTAAACATTCTGCTAAATATGTAATAAAATATCACTTTGAAATACTGGTCAAATCATCTGTCCGGTGCCAATAATTGTATGATATTGATACTGACACGATTCTGATATTATTGTACATCAATATTTTTTTAACAATAAAAAAGAACAGCCAGTAACTCTTATGCACATGCCACCATGCTAACTGGTGTCTACTAACTTCCATTAAGTGTTAAGCAACATTAACATGTTTAATCAAGCTAGTCCTTTACAACTAATAACTATACAAGCCTGCAGTATAAAAGCTTAATGCTGTTGTATGATTCATTAATGTACAGCATTTTATACATCATAAACATCACACATAACTTCATGAGGACCACCTCATGTAAACTGTCCAACATTATATCTAACCTGCACTGTCATTCAATAATGTTCTCGTATACTCTTTTCATGCTATTTTGGTTATATTGATACACTCCAGATGTAAAAAACGGGGTCTGTCTTGTATTATAGTGTATAGAAGCTCGCTCTCTCTCTCTCGGTGCTGACGCCTGGGATAGTGCATCACAGTGAGGCCCCCAGATTAGCCTCATTTATCTGTGTCAGGCCTCATCAGTCCACTGCCTGCTGCTCATTCAACCTGCCTCTCCATCTGAGTGCTGCTTCCACACACTCACAACTGTTGACTCTCCACATGCCAGGGATGGCCTATTTACCAAAGAACCTGCCGTTTATCACTTCCAGGATCCGAATCAGAGCTTTTTGGCAATCAAAAAAAAAACATTTCTGAAACACAGCCAAAGGTAGTGATACACAAAGCATTCATTTAAATTAAGCAGAAGTGAAAGTACAAATGAAATTTGAAATGCCTGACATAAGTCAAGTGTTTTAGAATGTTTGTGTTCAACGAGACGTCTATGAATTTGCCTTTTTTATCTGTTTGATGTACCTCTGGCAGGCCAGCACAAACTTTTCTGGAGCGCTTGATGGAAAAAAGGGAAAACTCCTTAGAGATGTGGAAGGCAGGAATGTTTCTTTGGCAGCCCTCCCCTCAGACACTCTCTGGGCAGACTTCAGAGGGATGACGCGTGGCCAACAGAAGAGGTGGAGAGAGGAAACGTCTCTCTTTCTAAACACAGACGCTCTCGCTGGCTGCATGACATCACGCAGCAGGGGAAATGGGACAGAATCGGGCAGCGTTTTACGTTCCAGCCTTATCTCTGCACCCGCTACTTTACTTAACACCAGCCTGTCATTTCTCTAGGGCTTCTACTGTGGCCCACTATTCAGGGATACTTTAACTCTGAGAAATTAGCTGCATGAAGTGAAGCATGTAGTAGTGAGCAGGAAAAAATACTCTATCAGAGTATTTTCCAAATATATTACAGTATTAGTTATTAAATGAGGGTTATACCCGCAGTATAAACTTAATGAACCAGCCTTGTTTTTTTCTCTTAAAACTGCTCCAAAGGGAATCTTACTAAAAATCTTAAACTACAAGCCCAAAGGGGCCCTTACAAAATATTGTGTTTTGGGCAGCTAATGATGCATTTACTCTACAGTGAAGCGGCGTTCGGGTCAGATTCGGGTTTCAAATTGAGCAATATCAGTTAGGCCTGGTCGGATCGTATCTCAAAGTCACGGGTACGAGTCAGCTCTAACTTGGAGTGGGGAGCTGTGTACCTGTACCTGGGGGGCCGGATTCCTGCATTGTTTGGTGATTTTCTTGCTTAAACACACCTGATTCAACTCAGCAGGTAATTACCAGGTTTAGCTGTTGTGTCAGAGCAGATAAATCAGCAAACTGTGTGGATGCCGGCCCTCATGTTCCCACCTCTGTCTAACTACTAGCATTACAACAGGGACGTGCTATTTCTTGGAGTACAATGTTATCATGGACATAAACAACATTATCTGTCAATCTGTGCCAGTATAGGCAACATAAACAATGTATCACTCAGCACTAGCTTGTAGTTATGTTCCCAAACACACTGTCAGGAATAATGCAGTCTTTCCACACAGTCTACATTTAAGCATCTAAGACACCTCAGGGCGAACCAGTTACAAGCCAGAGTGTGTCACAGAAATAAGAAAACATGCATAATAAGGAATGGTTATGCCATGCCAAAAATAACAGTAGTAAGGGTGGGTTTTGGTATTCCACAGATTGTTTGTATCAGTGCCGTTTTCCTGTTATTGAATTCCTTTCTCGATGCATATCCTCCTTTGCGCTGGGCGCATTTGTGGCTCATGAAGTTTACGCTGTTTGGCAGGGGCTTTCAGTGCCACCCTCACCCTGCATACACAAACCCACACACCATCCACACAGCAGCTTGTCATGCTCTTGTCTCTGGACCTGTCCTGGAGAGAGACAGCGTTTGTGTTTCTACCCTGAAAGAAAGTTATGCACTGAATTTACTTGAGTCAGATGTGCGCATCATTTTCAAGATAATAAAATATATTGCATAGAAAAATTGTTTTAAAAAGTAAGTAAATTAAAATTATGCTGATGTAAAATGCGTGGGTGGTGTAGGGTAATACACTGCATATCAGTACACACCAGTTTTGGTGCAAAAAAACTCAACACTCATAGTCAATTGTAGTGTAGTTAGCATATATATATATATATATATATATATATATATATATATATATATATATATATTGATAGATAGATAGATAGATAGATAGATAATATTTACTATATAATGCATTATAACATATAATAACATGTACATTTCCTGTTCCATGTAATTTTAAGAGAAGAAAACAGGCCAATCAAAACCAGCCATGTCAGGATTGTAAAACAACCTTCCAGCATCTTAAAGCACAGTATTACATTATTAATGCAAATTTCACTATCTTCTCATACCTTGATGCCATGATATATTTGGAAAGTATTGTGATCTCAAATTTTATCAGTAGTGCCCAGCACTAAATACTCAGTATCCTATTATGTGGATATTATGTACACATTTGAAAAGCAAATTCTTCTCTCTTCTCTCTGCTCTGAGCTGACAGCTTAGGGCCTTGTGTTCACATCACAATCAGCCTGTCACTTGGACTGAGCTGAAGCCTGTAATCCCGCCCATCATGATATCTTATCCACAGTATGAGGTAGACAGAGGAGAGGTGAGAGGATGAGACTGAAGTGGACAACAGAGGAGGGTCTGTAAGGGGTATAGGTGGGTGCCAGTCTTTTGGTGGTCATGCTTAGCTGCTTATCTGCACCAGAAAAAAAGAGCCCGCTGGCTCCAGAGCCATTGTCGTCACTTGTTTGCTTTTCAAGAGCAGATGCTAGCCAAGCTGATAAAGGTTGCACAATATAGCAGTTACACTGCTACATATTGCATCTGCAATTAATTAAAAACACATCAATGAATGTTTGATGTGGATAAAGACTGGTATTACGATTGACCAAAATGGCTGGATTGTGTGAACACATAAATGCACCTAAACACATACAATAACCCATCTAGAACATCAGACAAGAAAAAACTGTGACTTATTAGAGGTTCATTTGCATACTGCAGCCTCCTGCAATATCAGTGCTGTAAGGGCCACTACTGTGACGATGATTAACAAACAAATGACATATTTCACAGCTCTGAAACGAATTAAGTGCCAAAGCAATTCCAGCCTCAATTATAAAGTCTGCCCTGTCCAAAGCTAATCAAAGATCAGGATCCAGACTTCCGTTTCCTGCTTCTATATCATAATAACACACTTATCAATACAAGGAGTTTATCAACTATATGCTCTACCTAAAACAAATCAAATGATAATATCAAGATTCATTTACCCTGATCCATATATGAGTAAAACATTAGTACAGTCATATGCAAAAGTTTCAACATCCCCAGTCAAATTGCGATTTCACATCTTAAATATTGGAACTTTCTACATTGTAGGGCACAGTTTCTATTTATGTGCTGAGTTTAACAAACCGTGGGGTCAAAAGGTCTGAGACCTCTGTGAAAATGCTTCTATTATGAGCTTTAAGTGAAAAGTAGAATCTCTGAAATTTTAACACAAATTCTAGAATATTTTAGTATTTGATTTGTTCCCCCCTTTTTCTTTAATGACAACATGCACTCGAGCTGGCATGGACTCCATAAGTTTGTGCAAAAGTCTCACATCCACCTGAGAGTCATCTGAACATGTGCTTTAACAAAAGGAGTAAGACTAAATATATAACCTTGTAAGTGCAAAGTTCTGAATATTTCTTATTTATTTTGTCATAATTTTCCTTTATTTTAATTTAATAAAGATTCCTTTGCAAGTGTACATTTCAAATGTGTTCCCAGATGTTTGTATTCCTCTGTATTTGAAAAAATCAAAACATAAGATATAAAATATGCCATAACTTTTGCACAAGCCACATTTTAGGGATTAATTGTAAATTCAGTGAATAAACAGAATAAACAGTAACTATTAGTAGGCTGTGTTAACTTGTCGTTACTTAGAAACTAAACAAAATGTCATTTGACCAAAGGCGCCCACACTTTTGCATATGACTGTAGATATATTTCATGGGGATTTCTCCTATGATCTGTACAGACCGCCTTCTGTACTCTGACTTCTGGCTGAAGGAGGAACAGAGATATGGACAAAGGAGTTCTTCAGTCACCTTTGAATACTACCAGATTTGTTCGAATGAGCAAGTGAAACAGATGACTGATGGTAAGCCAGCTATAAATAGACAGACGTTTTCTAGTCTTGTTTCTCCACTAAGTTCCTCATTACACGCAGAGTCCTTGGTTGCCGGGATACCTCCCCTGTCTACCATACTACAGAGAGAACATTATCAAATATGAATCAAGGCCAAGCAGGGACGAGGAAGGGATGATATGGATTCGCACTGGCCTCAGGTCTAAGGAAATGTACAGCTCTGACCTCAGCCTCGATAACTGGCCTTTCGATTAGGCTTTAGCACTCATTACACATCATTACACTTTTCCTGCAGGTTAATGCTTTAGGCACCTTCATCATATCCATATAAACATGATGAGAATAAACCTTTGTTTTATATTTATCAGAAATAGAGCTGTGCACAGTCACATCGAACAAACATACAAGATACAATCCCTGAAGAGGTCAACAGCATTCACTGGGGTCATCCAAGCGTCAAACTGATGCATGGCCACTGTCTCAGACAACCATTCAGAACTTTACCAGTCACTGACTGGTCACTGAAAGTTCAGCACTTTTAACTTAAAAGCTCATCAAGACTTTAACAGTTAGATGCGGCGGCAACATTAAAGCATTATTGTAATTCGATGTTAATTACAGATGGCATGATACTATTTCTTTTTTTTTTCTGCTGATACCTATATTGAAACCTTGAGTATAGGCCAATACTGATTCTATACTAAAAACTACTAAACTGTCAAATTAGCTACTTGTAATTTAAGCACTTCACTGAAAAGGGAATTCCATCGATTTTTTACATCTTCTGCACAATTAACGGACTACAATGTAAACAAAGACATTCAGAGTGGTTTAATGTAAAACCCAAGTGGTGGTGATAGGAACCAAACGTCTTAAGAGTTCAATGACACTAAATACTATCTCCTAGAAAGTTATTACATGAACTAACAAATGCGTGGCATGATGCCTGAGACACTGTTTTACAGGTTTGAGATAAGCTTTAGATAAGCTTTTGGCCTAGAGCACATTTTTTTAAATCCATTCATTGTAGAGTTTCATGCATAGCGTTGTAAGGCAAAACCGTCCCAAAAGAAAACTTATTTTTCAGGTTTACCAGTTTGACTATTTTCAGCACTATATATAAAAACTCAGAAATCATGCTCACTGGTCATTTTGGATAATGAATTACTGTCACCACCACTGTAGTCGGCAAATTCCTTTATATGAACCATTTCAAATCAAACCACTCCGAATTACTTTTTACAACTCAATGACTGAATTATGCATGAACTGTTGCATGAGCAAAAATGTACAAATGCACAGCTAAAATCACACAGTGTGAGTGTGCTATTTCAGATTAGAGTGGTTACAGGATTGGATCAGATTCTTTCTTTTTCCCCTGAGATATCTGCTGATATCAGTCTAATACCGATACCTGCTCTTGGATTGTTGATATCTCCAACATGAATACCTCAGATAATCAATGTAATTTTGTTGAAAGTGTAGATTCTAGGTAATGTTATACTCAGCGTAATGTTATATGTAGTGTAATGTTATACTCAGCCCCTGATTCAAATGTCAGTACTGGTTTCAAAATTTGGTATTCCCAATATGTTGAGCATATGAGTTTAAATGACAAATGATGAATTTAATAATGCTGTTGCACAACTTGCTAGCGACACCAGAGTTGGGAGGTGGTAAGAGTGCTGGAGTGATGTGTTGATCAGTGACTGTTTGAAGAACGTAACTGCATTAGGTGTAGAGATGTAACAACACAACATACAGTATGACATTGCATCAAACTGTATCACACTGTATTGTATTGTATCATTCAGTGTGTTTGCATGCATTTAATAATCTGATAACTGTTGGAAATAGATAATCAGATAATGGGAAAACTGCAGGTCTACGTAAGTCAGGCAGTAATCAGATTTCTGCTTTGCAAACAACCATAAACTCACAGAAAAAGACGTGATGTAAACATAATGCAAAACTCACCATCACACTACAGCTTCTTTTTTAACCACTGAGTCACTTTAGCAGAAAACATAAATCATCTAGAGGATGAAGAATTTTTAAATCCTTCATTTCTTCAAGCATGTAGCTGGTTTCAGCATCACTTCTAAAAGTGTTTTGTTGCCACCTCAAGGGTGCTGTTTGCTCCTTGCTATTTCTGGTACAGCTGCACATGCACAGACAGACAAAACTGAAAGAAATCAGAGTAAGGGTATACAAGTAAGGAAATAAAAAATCTATAAAAATATTCAACACATGCAGGATGTCAATGTTTATAGAGTCGTAACATAGTTAATGGAATCATTCCAAAAAACAAATCATTGCTGTCCTGGCATTATAGAATCCGGCTATTACCCTCTTCAGGATAAGAATGTTCTGGAAATATCCATACCATCAATACCACAATGGGGATAATGAAATACTAGGTTCAGATCAACTTTTCAAGATTGATTTCTTGGCTGCAGGTAAGGCTGCAATCATAACCCTTTCTTTGTTGTACACTAAGCATCAAATTATGATCAGATTACTAAGTGCATGTAAACGCACTCACTGTAGTATGACCAGCATGTTAGCTTGTGGCTACAGCAATAGATTGAGACACTATAAAGCACAACTATTGTTTCAAATATTGTAATTTCACCATGCATAATGCTCTAATAAACTGGAAACATTAACATATTAATAAGGCACAACTGCAGCTACTGCTTATTTCTGCTGTATCAACTTGAGTCATTGCTGTATCATATCAAATAATTAATCTGGTGAATTGCTACACTCCTCTTTGGACAAATACTTCATAGAATGTCTATTTTCTACAATGTGCATTGTTACAGTTCTGCACTGTGATATCACAATGCATTGTTACACCCCTTCTAAACATCCAATCAACATTCAATAGTAGAAGAGATTATACAAGTAATTACACAATCACATTTGTATAGTACAGCAAAACAAAAGTAGGTTTCAACTTCTAACAGTTCAAATTCTGCTATGAAACCCAAGGCACACTGTTGCACAAATACTTTGATAAAACCTGCACTGACTGCATGATTTATTTATAGAAGCATTTCCTCTCTTTTACCGTATGCAGTACTGCTCTCACGAACTCTGCATGGCTGCACAGATGTGTCACTGTCGATTTAACAAGGACAGTCTTGGCTGATATGTAGGACAAAATCTCATGAATGCACTTCATTTTCATGTTTGTTGCATTGCTGAATTCTGACGAGCTTGCACTGAATCGGTGCATAAAGTCCTCACTTGGAGTTGTGAGGAAGAAGAATGACCCGCATGCCGACATCCACTCACCGGCAAGAGGAATGTTTTTCATCTTGACATCAAAAACCTCTCTCCAACACTACAGTACAAAAGCAGTTTGCGTCTGTGTACTTCGCCTATGAAGGGGGAGCAAATGAATAAAGCTGAGATGAAAGAGGGCTGGAAAGGTCTGGGACCAGCATCATTCATTCTGTCCCATCCCCTTTCCTTTCCTTTCTTTCCTTTTTTCCTCCTGTACTTTGTCCCCACTGTGAATTTTCCTCTGTTTTTATGTTATGAAAGGAACCTGGAGCTCCTATAGCTGCTATGAAGGTCTAAATCCAAGGTGCACTTCTGAGGATTCTCCAGGAGTATGGATAAAACAGCAACAGACTTGCATCTTCAAAAAGAGGAAATATGGCCCCAGATTTACTCTTACATGCATAGTAGTGCTGCATGCTGTACTGTTTGTTAATCATCACTGGAATATTGGTCTTGGCAATGCTGATACTGCAAAAGGCTGTAATATGTAAACAAGCCCCTAATAAATCACTGCTTTTTTTAAACTGTGCACTGTGAATTCTGACAGACCCACATGAGTCTTTGTGGGGGTAACAAGAGATTCAGATGATCCAGGGCTGCACAATACAGACAAGAAACAAAAATTGCAATTATATTGTTGCAAATTGGAATTGTGATTAGCCAACTGAATGAATAATTTGACATTCTGATCACTGTTTACTTTGATTCATCAAAACGCTCACAGAAACACTCATCTTCAATGCAAACTGGTTGAGCTATTCTTAGGTTATAGAAATCTGTAATATATCTTTGGCCATATAAGGGGTAAAACTGGAATTAATTTCTATAAATTAATTTACAGACCAACCTTTTTGGGGCAAGAAGACCAGAATATCCCTTTATGGCTTGAGGCTTGAACACTTAATGCAGCGCATCTGGCTACCAGTTAGTTGTGCTTTTGATGTCACAGCACATGAGTGCTTGGTTGCTTCTGACTGGTCTAAATCCACAGGCAGTTCCCTAGCTCAAAAGTGTTATTTCCCAATTTAACACTTAAACAGTGTTGATAAGTGTTGAAATATTTCATATTGTGGTACTTGTGTGCAATTTCTTTCTTAATCTCTTGCAAAATCAATCTTTAAGCGCGATGTACATACGATTTCTGATTCAAATTCATAAATTAGTAGCAATAGAAGAAAAAAACACACACTAAAACATGGTGTTCAATCGCTGCTGTGAGTCACCCTGTAAAACCTGAATTAATTATTTAAATGTCAAAGACATCAGGTTGTGTTTTTTGAACCACGTCATATATCTTTACCTATTAACGTCACATGCACGGGCTAAAAAAGAAGGTCTAATTCGATGTTCAGGTCTCAAATGCAAAATCAACATTATATTCAAGGAGGTATGATAACAATGGTAGATAATTCACTCACTTTCTCATAAGAAACATCACTACACCAAGTTTGGACTGACTTCTCTTATTATACTCTTTAAATTTGCATACAGTCACCAAAGGGGTCCAAATTTCCACAACTTACGTAGTGTAGCTTTATTCGAAAGAAAATCCAGACATAAATATAGTTTATTTAATCAGTACTTCATATCATTCAAGACCAGAGAGTGGCGAAACCAATGACCAAGACCAAGCCAAGTCAGAGTTAAAAAAAACCACTGAAGTCTGAGAACAGATTTGAGCGCTACATCACTAGCACACAGTAAAAAACACTGTGACTGCTTAGAGAGCTCATTTGCATAAAGCAACCTTATAAGACTTCAGTACAGCAAAGGCCAATATTGCAGTAACAGTTAACAAATGATATAATGTGCAATCCTCGTGATATTAATGCAGGCCAGTATTTAACCACATCAATGATTCTTTAGTATATTGCAAAGCACATCACAAGTCCAGTATGCAGCAATGCTATGACAACTTTTGCCCATATCATGCAGCCCTAACACACCTGTGAGGGAGTGTGTACTGAGAGCTTGTCTGAATCGGCCTAATTTGACAGAATGTTCTCAGAAAGAAGGTGAAGCCAGGTTGTTGTGGGTCCCTTCCCTCCAAAGTGTAAACGAATTTCTTGTTCAGCTGGCTCTCCTCGGACATTGGCTGACAGTGTCTTTGTCAATCACATCGGCATTATGCAAGCCATATCTGCAGGTGGAGGTGTGTCTCTCCATATTTCACCGGTACTCAAGCGTAAAAGGTAAGCCTTGCCTGCACCTGTCACACTCTCGCCATGCTTCAGCACACTGAGCCTGTTACGATGCTTTTAGTGCCTTTAAAGGTGCAGCTGCACTTACAGAGAAACACTGACACAATGAGCAGCTACAGAGCTACTGGCAGGTGTGTGTATGTGTGCATCTGACTGTGTGTGTGTGTGTGTGTGTGTGTGTGTGTGTGTGTGTGTGTGTGTGTGTGTGTTCGTGTATAACTCAGACAAATGGGCTGACGCACAAGCGCACTTGTGATTAGGCCACACTTTGTGTCTTAATTACAACTCATCAGCATTTAAAATTAAGTGGTGCAGAGGATAGATCAACACTGGAGGCCTGACACAGCACCATAATACGCTTCCAGCACACCATCACAGACACAAAAAAACACATAAAAGCCGTTAGCAACAACTCAACAATGCTCCTAGCACAGCTCCCATGACCTTACATATACATAACACAGTCTAGTTAGAGTATCATATAACCAAAGCAGCTTGGAGAAGAAAACACAACAGGTCTGTCCTTCTTTGTGGCATCCTGTGGCTTGTATAACTGTTTCACTTATGTCTGTATTAGCAACACTCCCTCTTTGGTTGCTAGATGCATTAACGCCTCCGTGTCAAGCTTCTGAGAATAAGAATTTTTTTCGGCTTGGAAAACAGCATATCTGCTCCAGCTCTGCTCCAGTGAGCCAGTGCCAGCTTGGGCATGGAAACCCAGCACCCGGGTCGCACACATGATCGTATGAATGATCTTCAAAAAATGATATGTTATCTATTTATTTCCTTCCTTAGTTGTTTAGATTTGCAATAAAGTGACCTGTACTGAACTGGGACAGTGAGCAGACAGACCACCAACATAATGTTATGAATGATTTTAAAAAACAATTACATCTTTATTCATTTATTTACGAATGATTTGGGGAAAAAAGCATCTATATGTCATTCATCAATTAATTAATCAATCAATCAACTTCTTTATTTATTAACAATTGCAGTAAGCTGACCTGTACTGGAAAGGGAAAGCAAGCACCCAGACCACCTACATGATATTATGAGTGGTTTGGGAAAAAAAAAACGATATGTTATTAATTAATTATTTAAATAACTTCTTTATTTACTAACATTTGCTATAAACTGACCTCTACTGGACAGGGAAAGTGAGCACCCTTATCGCCTATATGACATAATGAACTACATTAAAAACAGCAACTTCATCTAGTCGTTTACTTGTTTGTTTTTGCCATAATGTGAACATACTTGCACTGGGACAATAATTTTTCATTAATTATCTGTATGATAATTAATACTTTGAATTGATACTTTGACCCTTACAGTGACCTTTATTGGGCAGGGAAGGTGAGCACTTTCATAGTATAGAGTGCAATGTAAAATTCTACAAATGCAACTATATAAGATATACATTTTTTCTTTTTCTTCTGAAATGAAGTGACCTCTCCAAAACTCATATGTCCACGGCTCGTAATGCACTGTTGTGAAATGATGTGAATGTAAACAAAGTGAGCAGAGACATAAAGCCTTCTGTAAGCTGGAGCAGAGATCCCTCAGCTCATTATATAACCAGCAGAGCTGGACTCACACAGACACTGGAGGCTAACCACACACAAGCGGCAGAGTCAATGAAACAAACTCAAGCCTGTTTTAACGTGAAACAACATGAATGGACCTTACAAACTGTGGAGGTTTCGCAGTCTTGATCGCTGTCGTTGTGTAAAAGTGTCACTAACTGACAGTACAGTATTTAGACGAGTAAACAGCGTAACGTTAGCAACACTTCCGCGATTGTGTTTTCTGGTTCAGCAACCCGATTCCCACTAGCGTTTCGACTCGGTGGAAAAAAAGACAAAACTACATAAAAGACACCTTGAAACAAGCAATAGGCAGTTCTGAAAAGTACGAATGGCAACCCAGTGTGGTGCAAAAACAGTGGCAAGGTGAGTGCGTTTGTACGCGGAGGAGCTGTGGGGAAGTTAGCCAGCGCCGTCTCCTCCCTCAGCAGCCCCGGCCAGAGCGCTCCCTGCCCGGCTTCGCCTCGCACCGACCGCCGCGCTCTGACTCTGACTCTCTCCCCGCTTTCGCACTTTACTGAGTTGTAGTTTTGAAACCACATGACAGCCTGCCCTGCACACGACCGTCTGGTCAAAGTAAACGTACAAAATCGGCCAATCTGGAGTGAGCAAAAAGTAACCTAAATAATTTTGTAGAAGCTTTCTTTATTTTCTCTTTTTTTAAAAGATGAACGTCAGTCTCTGATCCGCTGCGTCCTTTTTGCTCCAGCCATTTTCCCCTCGCCCCGCTGCTCTCGGCTCGCTCAGGGTTTGTAAAAGTGGCAGGAGAAGCGGTGAGTTTGAGCGGACTTACTGTGCGCTGTAACGGGCAGTGAAGTGTATGGCTCTCCGTGTTGGGGCTTCCTGCGCCCGCTTTAGCCGGTGGAACCGTCTCCCCTCCACTAGCACGACGACGTCTGCTGCAGCAGAGCTAATAGCTCTGTGGCTTTGTGCCCCCACCTCCTGGAAGTGTGTGACCGAGGGAGCGTGTGTGTATGTGTGAGAAAGAGAGAGGGCGTGTGTACGTGTGCGAGTGTGTGAATGTGTAACCCAAATATGGAGCAGTTGGCCGGCCCCGTTAGCTGAGGGCTTTGAAGCCTGGGCTGTTTCATGAAAAAAACAGAAAAACGGAGGAGGCGAGGGGGTGGGGAGGGGGTAGGGAGGGGGTAGGTAGGGGGGCGCCTTTAGCAGGGCTTATATTCACATTCAGACCCAGTTCAGAAACAGCAGACCGAGGACCTGTGAATAAATCTGTAATGTTATGACTGATAAAGGACAGCTTCGTGCAAATGTCAGCGTCACCTATAGGATAATAAAGGAACCACCTTTAAAGTGACCACTTACACCTCTATTGCACTGTGTTTAACCTCTCTCACTGAAAAAGGACAGCATGTTATTGGGGCTTGACATTGATAAGACTATAAAAAGAAATGAGAACAATATTAAAGGAAAGGTGAAGGAAAGAAAAAAATGGAAAAATAAATAAATAAATGAATAAACAAACAAATAAATAAACAACACAAAAAATAATAGAAAATGCCCTCCACCCACCACCCCTCCCTGCCTCCCAACTACCAAAAAAGTCAGCCCTTTGCCTACATCCATAACGACTTAAAAATGAAACTTTGTATGGTTTGTTTGCTTGCCTGTTTGTTTGTTTTTGCAAAAAAGTGGCCTTTATCACTCAGGGAAACAATTTAATCACCTACATCATGCGAAAGATCCTTTATTGGATGGGGAAGTGAGCACTTCAGAAAACTACAACTATATTTGCTAATATTATTAGGAAAAAATATTTTTGATAGCTGTAAATGACACAGTATAATATAATATAATATAATATAATATAATATAATATAATATAATCCAAAATTAGAACTTTACAGGAGAAGGAAAAAACATACTTTACTTTTAATGTAAGTCAATGGAACCAGACATTTGGACCATTTCTTTTGGTCCATTCGTCATGAAATTGACACACAATGTAAACTGTAACAGACTTTTTCAGATTATGCCAAAAACTGAAAAACAATAAAAATCGAGATACAAGGTTTTGTTCCGACAGCAGTGACTTTGTTTTTCAGAAGCTGTGTCTGTGGCTTTAAGTCTTGATGATTGGGAACACATGACTATAACAATAGTTTTTCAGAAATGTTCAGCACAGGTGAAAGGTCAGGGCTAACAGATCTAATTGCAAGTGACGACACTGAGGAAAACAGCAGGCTGTGGTGATGAAAAATCTGTTTTCAGACCATCACTCTTAGTTGAAACCATGTAAACAACCTTGGAAAATCTAAAAAATGTTTATTATCTATGCTGTTACTTGAGCTTTCAGACATTCAGTTCAGGGCCAGAAAAGTTATTTACTTAAAAGGAGGCATGCACAAATGCTGTCACATTTTCTTGAACAAGCTTGGATGGGACTTTTCCAAAGTGTTTGTCGCTGCGTTACTGTGGAGACCACATACTCTGAGCGCTCCACCCGGGAATATATTATCATTCCTGCCCTGTTCAACTGCTCCAGCTGCACAATACACAGGCCTGTTGGTGCAACACTGCATGTAGTTCACCTTCCTAGGGCACCAGGATTTAAATCTGCATTATTATAAATGTAACTGTATACTAAAGAGAATATTACCTCTAAAATACTTACTTCTAATTGCCTTCTTAGTTTAAATGAGAGACCCCATAGTGTTGACCTCACTATGTGAATTTTGTCTGAGGGTGTGAGATGGTCTGTGTGCTGTGTGTGAGAGAGCTGCCCTCAATGGACGTGCACACACACACACACACACACACACACACACACACACAACCACTCCCATGACCACCTTTGATAAGGCAAGAATCAGGGAAAGTATTCAAGTGAAGGGTATGAGTGAATGTATGTATATTTGTACTCCTGA
Organism: Pygocentrus nattereri; assembly: GCF_015220715.1. Taxonomy (NCBI): domain Eukaryota; kingdom Metazoa; phylum Chordata; class Actinopteri; order Characiformes; family Serrasalmidae; genus Pygocentrus; species Pygocentrus nattereri. The sequence goes on from NC_051237.1 coordinate 5,152,596, forward strand.
TCTGAAGAAAATGAATATACTAAGTACTTACAGGACTGCAAAAGTATGTGTGTGTATGTGTGTGTGTGTGTGTGTGTGTGTGTGTGTGTGTGTGCCATGTTCAATCAATGTAAAAAATAAAAAATCATCAAAAACATGGAGATGTTTTTGTATAATGTATATTATTTTTTTAAAAAAAAGTATTATTACATGTAGGTCCTTATATATAATACATACAGGGCATATTATTGTTACATTTGGACACTTATATAGTATATATAATTGTCATATATAGGTACTTACATATATAATACATATGGGACATATTTATTGTTAAATGTAGATACATACATGTATGTAATACATGATGCTTTAGATACTTCATGATACTTACACCTATAATACCTGCTGGACATATTATTATATGTGGGTAAAAAAACAAGTGTTCCAATAACTTCAGCTCAAACCAAAAAAGAATTGTAACCAACATTGTAGAAGAACAAATGTCTGTGTGTCAGCTCTCCTTCCCTAGGTCAGGCCGCTCCAGGGGTCTTCCACTCACCAGACTGACTGTGTGTGCTGTAGTAGAGTTACAGGTGTCCTCTAATGATAAATCACTGATATTGCTTTTGCTATGTGCATCCAGATGGAAAATCATACAAAAAGCATTAAGCATTGAATATGAAAGCGAGTGGTATAATCACAGTGACAGCTCTGACATTTCTCTTGAACTAAATGCTTAAGGGTTGAGTTGTCTGTGCCTGTTTTGAGCCACACCCAGGCACTGGGTCTCTGTGTGCATTCTACACTACACTCCTTTTTACTGGCATGCCAGACGTCCATCTGAAGATTAAGCTGTACGTGAGCCGCTTTCACCTGCAAGCACTGTCATGCTTCTCATCATGTCTGTATACTGTATGTAGTTATAAAGGGACATGTCGATTCTCATGACAAATACACTGTACAATTCTTCTGTGCACATTTTAACATAGATGTTATGATGATGATGGTCTGAGTGTAGTGTGTACAAGTGTTGTATGTACAAGAGTACAGTCAGGGTACATTTAATTGGGATACCAGAAGTGTCACACCCTCTGCTGGGGAAATCAAAAATTGCAAAGCAGGCCTAAAAGAGCAGGTGCTGACAGCTACTAGCATACATGGAATATACATTCATTTACTTTCTGAGACAGACTGAACTTGTGCCATTGTAAAAATATTCCAACATGACATGACTTTGTACTTTTTTTTACCAAAATGATAAAGAAGGCATGCTTCTAACATGCAATACGAGTAAATTACATTGAGTATGTACAAGCATATTGTCACTGTCAAGTGAAAAACATGTGGATCTTTTTTTTCCTTTTTCCTTTTTTTTACATAATTTGAAAATACCAGTGGTCCCTTACATTGTGTGAACATATAATGATGAAAGGACCAACAGAAATGGTCCAAAATTGCTTGGATTTAAAAAAAGGTTTTATCTTTCTCCTGTAATGTTATTGTTTTCGAGACAACAATGATGATATGCTTCTATAAATGAGTCCTAATCTATTCTACAACCTGACAGCACAAACTACTTTTATCATTTATGATTTTTCATCATTAATGTTTCTGCCTCTGTGACAATTGATTCACAGAACAGGATTAATTAGCACAGCCTATAATAACAGATCTAAGCTATTAGCATCTTTGATAGCACTGTTAAATTAGGCTGTTTATGTCATAGTGCCTAAAGGGAGACACTGTGTTGTATAACCACCAGATACATGTAGCATTTCTCCATTCTTTACTGTGGACGCAGATGTTTACACAGACTGAACAGGCCTGAGGAGCCTCTTTATTTTTCAGTTGACTTTACAGTACAGAATAAATTAACTCCACAGCTCAGACATGCTTAGAGATTGAACCTGAGTCATATCCTCTGCCCTTCAGCCAGAATTCTCAGAAATCTTTATACAAACATTTTGTATGCCTCATTCTAACAGAGCAAACAGTCTATAATAGAGAATAACAAAGTTAATTTGAATTTTGGCTGTTCAGTGCAAAATTAGTTATTGATTACTCTATGATTTATATAAATAGACATGTGTGACAAATGAAAGTTTCTTTGTATTCATCAGAACAGCTTTAATGCAGCTTGACATAGATTGTACAAACCTCTGGAACTGTACTACAACAGCATTCTTCAAAAAGATATTCCGTCAGTTGGTGTTCTGATGGTAGCGGTGAACAGCGCTGTGTAATACATTCTCCCATAGGTGTTTGTCTGCGTTAAGATCTGGTGACTCTGAATTTTCATACTCACCAAACCATTTAGTGACCCTTTATGCTCTGTAAATGGAGGCATTGTGATCCTAGAACAGACGCCCATCAGGATAGAAATGTTTCAACATGTGACACAAGTGATCAGTCAGAATATCATTTGACCTCTCCCTGTAAGAAGACAAGTGGAGCAAACCCATGCCAGGAAAATGCCCCCAACAGCATATCAGAGCCTCAAGACCGCCCCACTGTAGGGGTCAAGAATTCAAGCCTGCACTTTTCTCTGGGTGTACACTGCATAGGTACTCTCCCACTTGAGGAGAACATGGTGAAGGAAGACTCATCTGACCATTTCACTTTTTTTTGCACATTTCTGTAGATCAGCGACGATAGTTCTCACATCGTTGAACTCTCAAATGCCCATTCATCTGGGTTTTGAGGTGTTTATACACTATATTATAATATTCCTCTCACTGTAGTTATGGATGGACTGTTCACGCTGACAGTCTGATGACATCCTGCATTGACATTCTCAGTCACCTGAGGAACAGGTAAATATCCCACTGGCACACAAGCATCACATTTATTTAATGTGGGCTTTTGACCACAGTTTCCAATTTACTGATATCCTTCCTACAGATCTAAAGGCAGGTGTCATTTTAGTCGCACTTCCTATTAAAACAGTAGCCAGCTGAGCTCCTGTCATCCATGCCCCAATAATAAGCCCTCTTTCAAAGTCACTTAGATCTTTTCCTCTGCTCTACATATTGATCCAAAACCACAGAGCACAGTAGGATATTAATGCTTAAAGTGCTTATATTTCTGAGTTACATTGACTCAGAAACAGTTGAGAAGTTTGACTCCAGTCAAATGAACGAAAAACTGGTATACTCATAAAAATCCATGGATGAATGCAAAAATACACCAGCTTAAAAGAAATGATTGTAAATCAGAGCGCTTATGGAGGAAACCTTAGCTGCAGGTACATTCTCAAATTGCATGACATTCTCAAATTGCAGATCTCCGCTTACAATAATGCTATGAAAATATTCAGTCATACCTCTCTAGTGTAATTAATAAAGAGAAAGATAATACCAAAGTTCTTTTTTTACACCATAGACCAAGGGTGTCCAATCTTATCCACAGGCTGCAGGTTTTCATGCCAAACGAGCTAAAGCTCGCCTGATTCCACTTGTTTAATCAGTTGGTCTCCGTCTTCAGCAATTGATCACATGAGCTCCTGCGCTGTTGGAATGAAAACCTGCGACCACACTGGCCCTTTGCAGATAATGCTAACCATACACTAGAAGACTTTGAAAAGAATTTTGAAAGACTGAAGTCTGACCTTCACATTTAAAGATAGTGTCATCAGACTATGACAAACTAGTAGCAGACGGGAAATCTTGCAGTGTCACTATTTACAAGGCAGCAACTAGATTTTTGAGATTATTTCCCCATCATGCACCTAGTGGAAATTCAAGCAGATAAACACTTTTCCTTCCATTCTATAGTGGTACAGATGGGAAGATATGTTGGCTGAGTTAAAGATCTGGGGCTCGGAGCAGTTCTCTGTAGAACTCTATACTCTAGTAGATCATCACCCAGAATCTTTTAATTAACCTGTAAAACTTTTAAAATTTGATATAGATAAAGATTTACACTTCAACACAACATGCAATGTTATGAACTAAACCATAAAAAATAAACAGTGTAACAGAAAGCAAAAAAGAAGAAAAAAGAAAAATAAGAAAAAAAAACAAACAATTCTTCAATAATGCCATTTCTAAAGTCCTGAAATATTAAAGCAGTCAGTTCATATTTTCATATATAAGTTCATATGATTATTGTATTAAAGTGGAGCAGATTTGTTGTTTTTACACAGATTTCAGGCAGTCACATGTACATTTTCACACTCTCTCTCGTTCTCTTTCTGCCGCACCACATGCTTCCTATTTGCATGAGCCAAGACTTTAAACTTACGATAATATTAAACACGGTTGATTTTGTCTTAGTGCTAAGACAAGAAAAAGACTGACTTAAGACCGCCGTCTTGACCACCTCACACCAAATGATTGAGAGGATGCGGGCACGACACGACTCTAACAAGACTCTCACGATTTTATTCCGACATTTGGATATTTGTCTGCAACAGTGAAATCCTTTCAAAAGTCGTTTGGTGTTAGGCCAGAATATGTTTGGACACCCCTGCCATAGACAAACTAACCCTAACTGTACTGTTAGTGTGCCTCATGGTGGTTTATCTAAAACCTACAAAGAGTTTCTTTTTCAAAATTCAATACACCTGATAAGACAGAGTGCAGTTCAGCCAGCTGAACCAAGCTCCTATAACCTTCCTGATAAGCCACCTACATCAGTAATGACATCTTTCTGGGTTATCAATGATCAGAAGCTTACAACTGTTATAAACAGTTCGTCCACATGTGATCTTGAACCTGTTCCCACATCTGTCTTCTAAAAAAGAGTAGGATGGATCCTTCCATACTAAATCATTTAGAACATTCCATTTTCAATAAAGTCTTATAAAATGTTATTTTCAAACGATTAAATGTGCGTCTAATATTGAGCAAGTTATATGAGAAGTTTCAGTCAGGTTTTCGTCCTATCCATAGTACTGAAATAGCATTGGTTCACATTGTGAATGCCTTCAGGCTCAGCGCTGAGGCACAAAAAGTTTCTTTTCTAGTCTTATTGGATCTTAGTGCAGCTTTTGATACAACCGATCACAAGACTCTAATCACCATCTTGAATACTGGGTCAGCCTCTCGGGCACAGTTTTAGAATAGTTTAAATCAAATTTAGTTCATAGACAGGTCATGGTTTTTCTGGGAAATCATTCATCAAAAATTTTAACATTTCTTGTCGAGTCCCTCAAGGTTCAGTTTTTGGGCCTTTAATTTTCTCTTTGTACATGTTACCCCTAGGTGATGTCATTAGGAAACATATTTTCATAGCTATGCTGATGATACACAATTATACATTTCCATTCCTTCTGATAATCAAGACTCTATAGAAATGCACCAGCTGTGTGTCAGATATTTAACAGTAGATGTCACAAAATGTTCTACAACTAAATTACAAAAAAAATGAAATTTTTGATTTTTTGATTTTTGGTGCTTAAACTCAGAGAAGGCTGCTTTATGGATGGCTCAGTTCTTTAGCTTCATATACCAATCATGAAGTATAAAACCTGTGTGATCTTAGACCCGCATATAAACACAGTCTCTAAAGTAGGTTTTTATCATTTGAGAAATATCACTAAAGTTGGGCCTTTTCTATCTCAGAGTGATAAAGAAACTTGAGTTGATCACTGTAATGATCTTCATACTGGACTTTCTAAGAAAATTACATTCTTTACAACTCGTACAAATTGCAGCAACTTGAATACTGAAAATAAAATCATATCACTCCTGTTTTTATAGTATTTATAAAGGTCTGAAAGCTGTCATGACAGATATACTGCTGTATATGTACTGTAACACTACATACACTGTCATATCATGTCTGTGTTGAAAATTAGATGTTCACTGTATGTGACACACTCTGACGTATCTAATAAGGTACAATTTACACAGCAACACAGCTACAACTACAAATGGTATGTAGGCACAACATATCTACTGCTGTGCAAAGTGTGGCTGTTATGCAAAGTATTCTATGACATGACAAGTGCAGCATGAGTGGGTGGACAGGCAGAGACAGAGTCAAGTATGTAATGCCAGACAGCAAGACTGTAAGGCAGAGCAATATAATAATGCTGTATAGCCTCACAGAATGTGGAGTGGTATGGCCTTCTATATCAGCCTTCAGGGTTTCTTCTGCAGAATTCAATATGTTATGTACAGTCCATGAGTAGCTGGACAGTGACATAGTTTTTGCTGTTTTGCCTCTGCACATTGGATTTTTAATGAAACAGTGGCTGAGGTTAAGCAACAGCTTAAATAAATGCATGTTTTTATCATATAATAAATAATTTCTCACTCACAGCTCATAGCTAACTTTCAATCAATACCATGTTTTTATTCATAATTAAAAGATGAGACATTCTATTATGATATGAATTTCACAAAAATTATGTGCATGCAGCATTGCATGCATTGGTGTGCATGCAGCATTGTTTTTTGCTATGTGTTTGTCATTTGTTAATACTGACACAAAGGGAAAATAGAACTGCACACTCATAGATGTTGACTATATGTCTTTAGTCACATAATTGCATAACTATAATAAATGGTATTGCAAAATGACATTAACTAATAATGGCTGATAAGAATTGTGCAGAATTGGAGGGCATCTACACAGGTTATATCTATAAAAGACCCTTAGCATACAAAAGCAAACTTCCCTCACTATTTTTAAATAAAGAGTTTGACGTAGCATGTAAATGCGTAATTCACTCTGTATTCCATGTAGTCCAAATATGGAAACTAAGCTGCAGACCAGCCTGTTGTGAATGAACTGTTTTTGTGACATCACAAAAAATGTATATTTGCATATATTGATGAGTCAAAACATAATGATCATTTACAGATGAAGCAAATAATGTTCATTATCTTACAACAATGGTGCATGTCAAGGTCTGAGACATATTAGACCATAAGAAAACAGCATAAAGACCTGAGAGACTTTGGCAAGGGCCAAATCAATATGGCCAGATGATTGGTTTGGAGCATCTCTGAAATGTGCATGTTGAGCATGTGTATTCTCCAGGTCCAGGACAAACCACAGACTGGCCACAGGGTGTTGGGCAGTCAAGGCTCATCAATGCACAAGGGCAACAAAGGATATTTCATCTAGTACAAACCAACAGAGGGGCTGCTGGAGTACAGGTCACTTCACAGAAATGATGGTTACAGGAGGAATGTGTCGCAATACAGAGTGCACTACACCCTGCTGCATATGGGGCTGCATAGCTGCAGATCATTCAGAGTGCCCATGCTGACCACTGTCCACCAGTGAAAATGCATACAGTGGGCACTCAAGCATCAGAATTGGACCTTGGAGCAATGGAAGAAGGTTGCCTGGTCCGATGAGTTGCCTTTTTATTTACATCATTTGGATGGGTGGGTAGCAGCATGCATTGTTGGAAGAAGACAGCGGTGGAGGGAGCATAGTGTTCTAGGCAGGGTTCCATTGTGCATCCCATGATGGTAATAGTATTCCCTGACAGCAATAGCCTCTTTCACCTGGATAATGCATCCTGCTATACTGCACGTGTTGTTTAGGAATGGTTTGAGGAACATGATGAAGAGTTGAAGGTGTTGCTATGGCCTCCAAATTCCCCATATTCTCAAGTTTGCTCTGCAGCAGCTCCACCTTGCAATTTACAGGATTTTAAACATCTGTTGTTAACGTGTTTGTGCCTGATAATACAGCACATCTTCAGTGGTCTTGTAGAGTCCATGTGTCTGTGGGTCAGAGCTGTTTTGATGGCACACGGAGGACCAACAGCATGTCAGGCTGGTGGTCATTATGTTTTGGCTCATAAGTGTATATGCGCCTAATTATTCTATTTTAACTTAGCTCCACCCATTAATGCTGAAGTCATAAGGAGTGTTTCAGCCAGCACAGCTTTTTGAAAGAGGAACAAGCCAAGGTAGGTACTCAGAATAGAGATCATTTAAAAAGGCACAGTAATGAAATTATGCTTAATAATGAGAAGCTGGAAAATGTAGGAATGAATTATGAAGACTGTGAGTGGATCCCAAGGAAAAAAAGTGTAGCATATGAGTTCTTAAAGCATATGGGAATAACTACCTTGTTATACATAGCATAAATCAAATATTTAATTAACTATTAATTGTATATTGACTATTAATAAAAGCTGTGTCATTACATCTGCATCAGAGTATGTTTTATTACAATGAAGGCATGTGTTGGGTGCATATTTCTGCAAGTAAGCTTATCCTTTTATTTGAGTTCTCATTGTAGCTCAACACCTGGCACCTGTGACATGTGCATGATTACTATGTTCAGTATTATGGCTGAACCGAAACATGATATTAAACCTTTGTGGTACCACAGTCTACAGCATGTTGACAGACATGTAAGCTCCTTTGAGGATAGAGATTTCCTTTTGATGCTTTCAGACAGCAGGATAAGATGTTCACAGGCTTTTTTTTTATACATCCATCACCTTGTTCAGCAGCGAGGGAAATTAAGTTCCCAGACTAGACATAGAGAGTTCCTAATCTGAGCATTAAGAGCACCCAATTTAATCAACTTGTTCGGCACAGACAGATTAGCTCTAATCTTGAAGCACCTAATGTGATCTTTAGAAAGTTTAGTCCTAATTAGTGGCTGGAAATCCGTCAGAACAGGCCAAGTCAGCAAGAAATCTTCCGGAAAGAAGGAACGGGTGACAGCATCTGAATAATGCATGATCCAGCAGATCAAAAAGAACTCATCCTCCACTTAACATCCACAGGCATCCAGCACTGCCGAGGAAAAGCAACCAGAGACGACTCGCAAACCTCCTTCAGCTGTTGTTTTCCAAGACTGTGTGGATTTGTCTGGATCTTTCATTGGGCTATTATCGCTTTTACAGGCAGTCCATATATAGAAATGAGGCTTGGTGAAGAAAACACAGGGCTACACTTGTAGCAGTCCATAAATCAATGAGTCCAAGTATATAGGGAGATGACATTGACTTACCATTTGGATCTGAGGTTCCCCTATGCTGAAGATAAAGAGAAGTGTGCTTTACTCTGAGGCTTGTCAGTGTGCCTCTGTTGGGTCTAGTGGGTCTTTGGTTTGGTTTGCAATACAATATTTGATGCCAGACAGTAAGGCAGAGCTATAATGCTGTATAGCATCATAGAATGTGGAGTGGTATAGCTTTTTATATCAGTATTCTGGGTTTCTTCTGCAGAATTCAAGACAGTTTGTACAGTATAGTCCATAGGTATCTGGACAAGGATACTATGTTTGTGTTCATTATTAGACTAAAAGATTAAAGAGATATTTTGTGATGATTTGAATTTGCTGAAAAATTATTGGTATGCGTGAAGTCTTGTTATGTGTGTGTGTAATTAATTGTCTATCTAATTATGTAATTATTATAGGTAATATATCAATACATGACACAATTTATCATATTAATATAGTATTAAGATAGTATAGCAAAATGAAAATATCTCATGAGCTCTAACCTTGCTCTCTTTCATCAGTTTTGACAACATGACTGCTGTCAATTTGAGATCATTTGGGTGGTGGACCATTCTTGTCACAGAAAGGGAGAAGTGTGGAAGTAGTGTGTAGTGCTAGTAGGAGTGTATCAGGCACAGCTGGATTTTTACATGCTTCAGTGTAAGTGTTAGGCTGAGAGTCCACCCAAAAATATCAAGCTGTGGCCCTGTGGTCATGAACTGCACGTTGTTGAAGGACAGCTAATAAAAGTTATGTATCAACAGAGAAGCTACAGTCTCTAGCTGTACACCAGCAAGGTGTACGCTGCTGCGTCACCAAGTTTTATTATACACTTCTATAACCTAAGAATAGCTTAGCCAGTTTGCATTGAAGTACCTATAGTTATTGAATAATAAGCCTGGATTTTAAACAAGGTCAGGTCAGTTTTTCGAACCACGTCATACATCTTTGCTTATTACTGTCACTCACACAGAGTCAAAAAGGGGTCCAGCATGATGTTTAGGTCTCAAATAACAGTTCAACATTATACTGATGAAGATATGATGACAATAGTGGCTAATTCATTCACATCCCCACAATACACATTGTTCTTTTTGATTCTTTCTGAACAAAACTTATTGAACACAATTTCAATGCATATTCAATTATCATATTCATTAGGAAGGAGTCCGAAGCACAGGTTATGCTACAAAGGTTACATTCACATTACCAGGTTGAAGTGGCACAAATCAGATTTTTTGCTCTAATGTGACTCAGATCTGATGTTTTCAAAGCTTTGTGGACGCACAAATCTGATCTTTTCAAATCCGACCTGAGCCACGTTCATATGTGATCCTAGATTGGATATGATAACGCTCAGATCAGAATTCATATGTTTTTTTATAGTGCGCATGCGCCATCATTCAGTGTTACCAAGGCAGCAGCTGCGAACAGACAAAAAAGCCTGTAAATGGTGGGAAAGCAACACAGCTCACCCTGTCCGCCTTTATTTTGTTGTAATAATGAAGAGCTGAGAGCTGTTCAGAGTTAATTATCTTTGCAGCAAAGGCTCGTTCTGTTTGCTGTTCATGATGCATTCATGCATGTTCATGATTCATTCAGGAGACTTTGCTAGTTATGATGTGCTCATGTGGGTCATTTCAATACGCTGTTTCGTTCACATTAATGACAGATTTGAGTAATTTACCTAAATGAGTGCGAACCAACATGTCAGAGAGATCAGATCTGAGCAAAAAATTGTATTTGAGCATTAAGGCTTGTAATGTTAATGTAGCCAAAGCCTTCTTTTACACATTGCATGCAATTACAAGTTTCCACCAGAGAGGCCTCCAAATCCCCAAAACTTATATCGTGCAGCTTTAAATATCACATTTTTCTGCAACTTTTAGTGCATACATTCTATTTATTTGTAGAGCGGTACATATTGTGGGGAATAAAAACTAAATGTTTTTGGCACAGGCCACATCAGTTTTTTTCCCAGAATTTTAAATTCGTCAAATAAACAGTAAGTATGCATTCAAATGTAAAAAAGTGTGTTTGCTGTAAAGGAACTTATTTTTACTTAGAAAATCAAGTAAACATGTAATTAGACCAGGGGAGCCCAAAATTAATGCATATGACTACATTACATTAATATGGCTCTCAGCAAAAGTAAGTAAAATAAACAATATTAATTGCGTTGATACAATGTATTTCATACATGTTGAACCAGTGTACACATTTAAATTTAAAGCAGCACTTTTTTCAGTGTATGCATACTTATTATTTTGCATTCTCTGCGAAATTGAAAATAAACTCTGACTCTGATTGTGGAAGACATGCATTGAATGGGCCGAATAAAAAATTAATTCCAGTCTCCTCTTCCTCTGTTAAATGCAAGATCTGTCCAGTGCTAGTGTTCTGTATAAGAGACCAATGCTGGTTAAATATTGACAAGATAGTGAGAGCCTGCGTGAGGAAACATTGCACCCCTTCACACACACACACAGCCTGTTGAGTGCCATCAGCACACTTCACTATGCAAACTGTGTTCCTGTGAAAGAGGGGTTGCACTGGGGGCAGCTGAATTATGGATGAGCGAAGTGGAGGCAGCCTATGAACAAAACGAGACTCTTTCTCAGCAGAGCCAGAGAATGCCGCTGAACCAGTCAATGGGGTTCAAAGGCTGAGCTGATGTGGAGGTGTGTGCAGGCAGAGGTCCCGCTGCTTTCATTCAGATGATGGATGAAAGCGTTGAGCAACCAAGTGCTGTTCGGTTGTAGAATATCTAACGCAGACGTTTACCCGTGCGCACAAATAGCCATGCTTTCAAGCTGCCATTAATCATCCTCATTACTATCAGCTTGCCTCTGACATGAGCAGAGCAAGGTTAGGCAAAACAGTTAGAGAGAGCAAGCATGTTTGCTCATGTTCTCTCCTCGCTCTGAGATCTTTGTGTACCCATAAAGTTATGCATAGCTGCTGCAGAGTGCATGGATGCCATGAGGGACCCACCTGTCTAGCGCAACTAAATCATTCCTGCTACACTGGAGACATTCGTAGTGACTGCCTGCTCCAACTCTGTCTGCTCCCGTCGATTCCAGACCATTCACAGTACTTTTTAAAGTCAGTCACTTATCTTGCCACAATTAAACAATCTGCTAATTTGTCACTCTGTTTTGTTACTGTGCCCTTACGGCTGATATATGCAAATCATGTCTGTTTTGATTGCTTCACACTGTGCTTCATTCAAAAAGCAGGCTAGGCTGAGACACTCCTTATAACTTCTCTGTGAGTGGCTGGGGCTAAAATTCTGGAGATGGGCTGCAATATAATTGAGAAACTTTATCAGTATTTATATAATACAATAAGAAGAAAATTGGCTTTTCTAAGCTATGGGCCCTTTAAAATACATTTAGAGCATTTTTTCAGGCTATTATGTTTAAAGATAAATTTATAAATTAATATATTTCCCCTTTAAACATTAGTGAACATTAAATTCCCCTTTAAACATGTGAACAGTGAAAGTACATAAAGCATCAATAAATTAATTACAAGAAAGCCAATAAGATGGTTTAAACCTGTGTCATTCAGCAGTACTAGTTTTTACAAAATCTTGATTGAAGTGCAATGACTTTTGTCCACCTGTAAAGCTGATTTTCCCATCACTATGCACTAGCAGGTGGGGAAAAACATTAACCACAATTTATTTTCACTTCAGCCTTCCACCATCCCACCTATCACTGAGAGAAAATTTTCTGTTGGCTCAGAAATCCTCCCTTATACTGTTTCACTCCGAAATATGCCAGATATGGAAAGAGAATGCATTTTGAGTAAAGACAAAATCTCACATTATTAACTAACGCTGAATTCATAGGCATCAATTTTTTATTGTTATTTTTTATGTTTTTTATGTTTTAATATTCCATTAATGGGGATAATACCAATGTAGACCTTGCCAGAAAGTATGATTTCTGCTATAATCAGTGGCTGAATTGTAAAAAAAAAATTCAGTTCAGTTTTGTTAACAAAAATATCTTACTGGTTAATGTGGGTTACCATACACACTTGTCCTTTTCAAGATAATCCATAGATGTTACTGTACTTAGCCTTCCCTATACCAGTGGTCTCCAACCCTGGACCTGGAGAGCTGCGCAGTTTATGTAAGCTTGTGTGTAATTATATGCCTTGCTACTGCAATTTCTCTCCGGGATCAATAAACTCTCCCCTATACTTTACTCTGTATGCTAATCTATCTGATCCAGCCAATCAGAGACTTCGGAAGAGATTGATTAGTTGGAGCAGGTGTAGCAAATCATTGCTGGAACAAGGCTCTGCAGGAAGGTAGCTCTCCAGGACCAGGTTGGAGACCACTGCCCCGTATAGTAGACAGGGTTGCCATATCGAAGAAAAATCTTCAGCCTTGAGTTTGTTAAAGAGCCACCCATCAGAAGCTGAAATGTTATAATGCTTCTCCAATTTTCATGGCTGCATTTTCATACTTACTCAATGTAATGGCAAACGGTGAACAGGGCATGTGCTATGCCAAACATTCTGCTCCTCATATGTAGATGTCCTCTCCTCTTGTTTATTTGACATGAAAAGCTTTCATAAATCTAACATATGGATGGAATGAAAATGATGATAATAGAGATGATATGTGAAATTGCATTAATTCAAAGGGGTAGTGGAAATTTTACAAGTTGCTCTTGGCAGGGGATGGCATTCTCATGCACCCCACCCCCACCTCCTTCAAAGTGAGCTCTGGCTAAAACGTAGGGAATGTACCAAAGCGCACAGCCCTGAATGAATGCAGATGCACTGAAGGACTAATCTCATAATGTAACACTTAATGTGCTCCATAACAGTCATGCATTGTAATTTAGTCAGACTAGACCTAATCCATGTCTAGAAAACTGGTCCAAGATCTGTTCGTGTTTACCTAAAGCATTCCCTTCATTGCTTGTTCAGACTCAAGGAGAGCACATAGCAAACTAAGAGTCACACTAGATCACAGCATTACATTTTTACCTCAGTCTCTCATTCCTATCAGTCATCAGTCACATGGTCCCCGTGATCCTTACTCTGCCCTTGATGTCAGAGTCAGCTGAACCACAGAGGTATGCGTGCATACAGGAGACGTCAGCTCAGCTCATGGGAAAAAGAGCGATTTAACATGACAGCACTCTGTGCTCAACCAGGAAACATACCATCTCTGGATCTCCTCTTAAGGGCAAATCCACCGAAATATTCTAAGCCTGAAAGATTCATCTTGGCATACCTGATCTCAGAAAACGTGTGTGGTAGAGTGGACGTTATGATCTAAAGGCCTATACCTAAATGTTCACTAACACTTTATTTGATCATTTTGCAGATGATCATTAAACTCTTACTAGATTATCAGTAACACATCAACAAGTCAAGCATCTGAATACATTCAGGTAAATGTCAGGTAAATGTTCTGTAGATACATTACTTACATTAAGCAGATGTGTTGTTAACATGTTACTTACATTAAGTAGATGTGTTGTTAATATGTTACTTCCATTACACAAAACCTTACCTTCCCCAACCTTAGCCAACACCTACCATTAACCCTGGCCCTAATCCTGGCCATAACCTTAACCTCAACTCAAAACCTAATCCTAAACCTAATCTGTTTTTGCCATGCTACTGAGAGTCTGTTGAGTATTTGTTTCATCTAAAAGGACCACTCAAAATAAAGTGTCACCAAATTTGTTTCAAAGACAAATATAAGTACTGAAGTTTAAATACTTGGTAATGCTACATGGACTGGAACTACATGTACATTAAGACTTCATAAAATATTCACAAGCAGTTCAGTACCACTCCATTACAATAATATATTCATTTAGGAAACATTCATTAAATAGATTTGTTAATGAATAGCAGTCATTTGAACTAGTGATGAACAAGTAATGTTTAGTTTATAGTTCATGATGTATTCATTAAATACATTAAATACACAAATATGATTTGTGTCAATCATGAATGCTTGAAGACCAAACACTTTGAACAAAACCGAATGTCATATGCATCTCTCTTGAGTAGACTTATTCACTATTGTTCACTATTGTCAGCATGAATAGATTTTGCTTTATTCTTGACTACACTGTGAAGGATGTTATATACACTATTCATCAGAGTGATTTAATTTCAGTTTGATTTCAGTATTTAGTGGAGATTTCAGATTTTACTGCACTGTTTATGAATATGCCATACATGCTCCACAACCATGTACAACATGTGTTTTTGTACAAATAATTAACAAAACAAATGTGATACTTGCTCACACTCAGGGTGGTGCTTTGGACCAATGACACTGTGTGACCTTTTTTTTAAATTCCCACCAAAAAGTAGTTTTCAACAACCAACCAGTGCTCAACACATTGTCGCTGTCAAAACCAAAGTTCCTATCTCCTAAAATGGTAACTTTACAGAAAAAGAAAAAAAAATATTTGCCTTAACTTTCAATGTAAGCTAATGCAATAAAGATGTGATCCCAAGTAATGGATTATTGGTAAATTCATCATAATAGCAGCTGGTGTTTTTAAATGATATAAAAATTAGAGTTCTTCATTCTTGTTGGAAAAGCACCCAGGTACTGGTAGCTTCACCAGTACTGTAAAATGTGAAAAGACATGTAAGAAGAAGGCAAACTCTTACAAGCAGATGTACAAGCAGATGACTGCAATGTAGGTTCATTCAAAAAAATTTCCATAATAATGGAGCACTGAAATACAATGCAAATAACAATGGAATGGAACGATGACTGGATGCTAACGTTAGCATCATAAATATCTGTCATGCTTGGTTCCTCCCACTGCCCCATGTGCTTTTTGTTTACCTTCTGTGCTTCTTTGTTTTGGTATCCCTAGTCCTGTCCCTTGTTTAGTGACTCTGCCCCTGAGTGTTTCCACCTGTCTCTCGTTTACCCTTGTTCGATAAGTACAGTTTGAATTGTTTTGTTTGGTGTTTCTTCCGGCCTCCATTGTTTGTTTGATCCTGTTCCATTTTGGCGCTATGTCTGTCCCTCCTGCTCTATGTATTGGCTCTATGACCCTGGACTGTCTTGACTCTGATTTTGGATTTGCCCATAATAAATCTTGCTTGTCTCCACACATGCGTCCGCCTCAACATCGCTCCATGTTACAGATGGACCAGCTGCCAAAGGACGCAGAGAGAAAGCGAGACTCCAGTATGTGGTTGTTCCTTGGGACAAAACTCCGGCTGTTTCTAAGCAGCTCGAATTAGACATGTCCCAACGCCACCAAGCCGGAGACAGCAAATCCCCTGATGCTGAGGGTACATGAGCATCTTGTCGGTCCCGTAGGAAGGCAAAGGACCATCCCGTCTTCGATTTGGATGACGAGACCTCAGGTAAGCGCCTTGGATCCACCCGGCTTGAGCAACGCTGCAGGGAGGAATGACCTGCAACGCAAGATGTGGTGAGATGGAAGGAACCTGCAGATAACGCTTACTATGGTACTCGGTTCGTTCTCAAGCGCCACTGCAAGCTGGAGTGAGCTTTTGGAGCAGCCGAGAGGGTCCTGTGTCTGTGTGTTCCTCCAGGTTGGTGTAGTCCCCTGCCCAAGTTCCTGATCCCAAGGCCACACCCCGCAGCATTCCTGATCCCGTGGCCACACCCCGCGGCATTCCTGATCCTGTGGCGGCACCCCGCAGCATTCCCGATCCCGTGGTGTCACTCCGTGGCAAGTCTGGTCCTGTGGCTGCACCCCATGGCATTCCCATGCCTCCGGATCCGCCGTCAGTCATCATGCCTCCGGACCCACCGTCAGTCGCCATGCCTCCGGACCCGCCGTCTGTCGCCATGGACGTCGCTGCAGGATGCCTCCGTGGATGTCGCAGTTCCTTTGTTCCTGCCCATCCTGCCCTTTCCTGTGTCTGCTCCCCAAGGGCCTTCTGTTCCTCCTGTGTCTACTGTTCCCTGTGGGTCTCCTGTTCCTCCTGTTTCTGCTTCTGTGTATCCTGTTTCTGTTCCTTTGTTTTTGCCCTTCTCTGTGGTGTGGTTTGTTCCCTTCTGTTGTGTCTGTGCCCATTCCTGTTTCTGTTGTGGTCTCTGTTTCTGTCTCTCCTTTTGTTTCTGTCCCGGTTTCTGTCTGTGTGTCAGTTTCTGTGCCTGTGTCCATCTTCGTTCCTGTTCCCCTTTCGTTTGCGTGGTCTGTCTTGCGTTCCTGTTTCCCTAGTCTTGTTGTGCCTCCTGTCGTCTCTCATTCGGTGTCGTTTTGTGTTGTGCCTCCTTGTCCTCCCTCCGTGTTTGGTCCTCCGTCTGTTTATGTTTAGTCTGTTCCTGTGTCTGGTGCTGTCTTCTGTTCCTGCTTCCTGCTTTTGTGCCTGTGCCCATGGTTCCTGTTTCCACTCGTTTCTTTGTCTGCGCCTTTGGCTTCTGTGCCTGTTTCGGCTTATGTTCCTGTTTCTGTGCCTGTGCCTTCTGGTTCTGTTTCTGCTCCCGTTCCTGCTCCTGTGCCTGTTCCTGCTCCTGTGACTGTGCCTGTCCTCTCCGTCCTCTGTTCCTTGTGTTCCGGCTCCTGTCCCTGTTTAGTCCTGTCCTTGGTGTCTGTTTGGTTTTGTTTTTTTTGCCGCACTTTGGAGCCACGTGCCTAGGTGAGGGGATATGTCATGCTTGGCTCCTCCCACCCCCCCATTTGCTTTTTGTTTACCTTTTGATAGGCCACATGCTTCTTTGTTTTGGTATCCCTAGTCCTGCCCCTTGTTTAGTGACTCCACCCCTGAGTATTTCCATCTGTCTCTCATTTACCCTCATGTATTTAAGCCCTGTTTTCCCCTGTGTGGTTGCAAGTCTTTGTTTGAGATGTTGAATGTATGTATTGGATGTGTTGTTTGATAAGTACTGTTTGAATTGTTCTGTTTGGTGTTTCTTCCGGCCTCCATTGTTTGTTTGATCCTGTTTCATATTGACATTATGTCTGTCCCTCCTGTTCTACGTAGTGACTCTATGACCCAGGAGTAAAGAGTTTGTAAGGCTCCTCAATAAGTCGAGGCATGAAGGGACTAAGTGTCAATGGCCATCACAAAACATCACGACGTATCTCCTCCTGTAGGCCCTCACAGGAACAGTGGATAGAGAGATGCCTCAGCAAAGCCTTTGAAAGCATCTCAGCCTGCATGTCTAAAGCTTTCTGCACTTTGAATTCCAGTCTGAAGAGCTTTCTGCACTGCATTCTTACACACTCACTTGGGCAAACACCATCTGAAGCTTTCACAGTTCATAACTCACTTGAATTGAG
Organism: Pygocentrus nattereri; assembly: GCF_015220715.1. Taxonomy (NCBI): domain Eukaryota; kingdom Metazoa; phylum Chordata; class Actinopteri; order Characiformes; family Serrasalmidae; genus Pygocentrus; species Pygocentrus nattereri. The sequence continues at coordinate 5,170,775 of NC_051237.1, forward strand.
AGGGTACAATAACAATGGGGCTTGGGTCAAGGGAAGAATTTGTATGGATCTACACTTCCGTCTCTATCCGCAAAGCCTGCTAGTGACATTGTGTCAGTGTTGAAGGCTTAAATTCAGGTCCATCTGATACATTGAATAAAATGTTTCAAAAGAAGTGCGGGTCACCCGAGGCTGTGGAGTGAATTGAATGTGTTCGGTGAATAATGGTAGGTGAGAGGGTTTGTAAACAAGGCCCGACTAGTCCCTTTGTGCCAGACTTTAGTAAAGCTAGAGAGCTGGCACTGCATTCACTTTACTTTAGCTTTTTTGTGACTTATTTTCTAGGTCAAGGGCTCTCCCTGTGGCAGACTGCCAGTTTCGAGCTTGGTCTCATATAAACCCACAAAATACTCTACTGAGGTCCTGTATCCCTCTCACACAGATATTTGTTTTTATACAATGTCAGGACATGAAGTCATACATATATACAAACTCACTGAGTGAGATGGTATATTGCATTGGTATGGGTGGCTCAGACACAGCAGTGCTGCTGGAGTTTTTAAACAGAGGCGTGGATTCGAGTCAGAGTCAAGTCAGGAATTTGATGACTTGAGACTCTACTGAACAAAATCAAGAAAGACTCAGGCTTTGAATCGAACCTGAGCCTCATGACTCAGAAAGACTCAAGACCCAAAGTGGATGAAATGTGGAGAGGCATCTCACTGTAGACTGCTACACAGTTGGTTAATTCTCATGTGAATGAATCTGTTTCCTACTCTAAATCTGATTTACAACAACATTGTCCAATGTCTGCTACTGTGCTTATGCTTGGTTTATTGTATTTCAGAATTCAAGGTAGCATCCATAAGCTAGAAACAAGTAAAACATCAATAGTATCAATACGCTCTCAATCAGCCCTTAAACTCCAGTCTTACTAAAGAAACTTATGAGAGCAAAATTTCGTATTCAGTCTCCCCATCACCACATGGGCTGAGGAAAACTTTGACAAACCATTGTCAACAAACTTCATTCATAACACCACATCTACAAATGTGGCTCCATTAAGACTGTACTATGCACAGTGGAAGCCATATGTTAACACACCAATCAGGCCTAACATTATGTCCACCTCCTTGTTTCTATGCTCATTGTCCATTTTATCAGTTCCACTTGCTATATAGGTGCACTTTGTAGTTCTACAATTACAGACTGCAGTCCACCTGTTTCTCTGCATACTTTGTTAGTCCCTTTTTACCCTGTTCTTCAGTTGTCAGGACCTAGCAGTAGTACAAGTGGATCGGACACAGCAGTGCTGCTGGAGTTTTTAAACACCTCAGTGTCACTGCTGCACTGAGAATAGTCCACCAACCAAAATTACAGCCGACAGGGTGGATAATGAGTGTAGAAACATAATGTTATGCCTGATCGGCATATTGAGGTCTGATGAGTCAAACATTCATTTATGGAAGTAAAGGACATTGTGCTCTCAGGACCAGGGAAGAAAATTTTAATCTATACTGTTACCAGCGTAAATTTCAATAGGGTCTGCCATGGTATGGGGGGGCATATTAGTGCCCATGTCCGGGGTAACTTGCATGTTTGTGAAGGTACCATTACAATGAATGGTGTGTACACATATGGGAGCTACAATGCTGCCTTCTAGATGACATCTTTTTCAGGGATACACATGCTTATTATAATATAACAGCACCAAGGTACACTGTACAAATTGTTGCATTTAGCAAGTGCTAGACTGGCCTACTTGCAGTTCAGACACATCTCCTATGGAAAATGTGTGGCACTTTATGAAGCGCAAAATGCAACAGCAAAGGCCTCAGTCGGTTGTGCAGCTCAAGACTTATATAATAGGATATAATAGGAGTATGCAAAAAAAAACTAGATCAATCAACCCAAGTGAAACTATGGTATGCGACCTCTGTGCAGCACATAGACACATGCAGTGCTGTTCACAACAGCCTGTGGATAAGGTGGTTTTGTGGGTGTGTTCTGATACTATGCACTGTCCTTCAGAGAGTTACATAACATTACTTTTGCACAGTCTGGTTGAATAACTAGTATTAACCTTACGCCACAGTGTGAAGGTTGCAAATATACACTGTAAATTCTTTCAGTAACCAATTAAGCTGAGTGAATAGCACTGAGGCTGTATGAGATAGTCTACGCTGGAAAGTGATTGCCCTTACTGTTAGAGAAATGCATAAACAAATGCTGGAACCGTGGCTGAGTGCATCAGAGGGACGTGCAGTGACCACATACACAAAGGTTACACTCAGACGTGCTCACTCTCACACACGCTCCCAGGAGACTTGAGTCACTACTGAAATGAGTGAGGAAGAAAGAGAGAGAGACAGAGAGAGAGAGAGATAGAAGAGATAGAGAGAAATTGAGTCAGACAGGGAGAGGAATGAATAAGGAGAGAGGGATAAATAGGGAGAGAGATACTGGGAGAGGAAGAGGCAATGAGAAAAGAAAAGAGAGAAAGAGAGAGTCAGAGATTTACAGAAGGAAACAGAGAGAGAGAAATACATAGGGAGAGAGGGAGAAAGAGAGAGATAGAGCATGAGCTGTTCTACACCATGCTCTCTGCACTCTCCTTGCAGGGCTTTGCTCTGTGCTTTTGTGCTTGCAAGCCTAGTCAACTATTCCCCTTACACATTCACCTTACAGCATTAACCTCAATTCACCCCCCCACACACACAATCCTTCACACATAGTGCACCCCACACTCACCATATCTCTGTGGAGATTAGAGACACATATTATAGACTAAAGAATGTTCCATTAGTAAAACTGGGCTTGAGTAAACAAGTGGCATTACTCCTCTTCCTGTAACTGAGTAATAAAATACTGTGGAAACCACAACTGGACTTCATTTGTTTGAGACATGTAAGTTTTTTTTTTGCTTTCTGGCCCTTTACAGGAAAAGGAAAAATAAACCTTCTTTTACTTAATGGAAACAAACATTTTTTCAAGTGATTTTGCTCCATTCATCATGAAATTTGTACACAATGTAAAGGGCAACAGGTACTTTCAAATTATTTCAAAAACTGGAAAACGACAAAAATGGAGACATGAGGCTTCCAGCAGTAGCACACAGACACACACACACACACACACACACACACACACACACACACACACACACACACATATTTAAAAGATATTTTATTCTAAGCATTTTAGAGCATTTCTATTGGTCCAATCATCATGACATATTCACACAATGTAAAGGGTAGCTGCAGAGTTCAAATGATTCAGAAAATTAAAAATATAAATAAATGGAGATACATGTTTTTCATTGGACAGCGATAGATAGATAGATAGATAGATAGATAGATAGATAGATAGATAGATAGATAGATAGATAGATAGATAGATAGATAGATAGATAGATAGATAGATAGAACTGGCAGTTAGTGTTGTCCTTCAAGCTTCCTTCACTTCCTGGAACCATGTGCCGTCACTCTCCCAGTCTGGTAGCATTAGCCATGTCTCATTGCATTTGTATTTCTCAGGCCATAATGTCACTGAAGGCTGTCTCGTTTTCGTAGGATCCTTCAAATGCAGCTGACAAATGCACTTTTCGTTTTTGTGAAATCAGAGGACTCTGATTTTCTGCTGTATCCCTCAAGATCTTGGTCACCCCTGATCTTTCCAAAAAATTGCGGAAACAGCTGTGAGTGATTTGAAACATTTAAACATATCACATTGTTTATGTCAGTAAGCTGTGACAAACCAGTGCAGCCTGCTCAGGCCATCTCAAGCATGCTAGAGAAAGCACGTTTGGGTTTGCGATGGGTTCACATTTCACATTCAAGCTTTCACAGCTCACCTCCCACTTTTAATAGATATTTACCCTGCATTACTCCTAATTTAGTTTTGCTCCTTATTTCATTAGTCATTATTTTCACTGCCTTCAATTGCTTTTTTAATCTTGCACACTGGAGTCACACACTCAGTACCCGACAACAAGGAAAGCACAGAAAACGGGACATTAACAGTGAATCAAATCAGGAAAATACTTTTTAGTGTAGCTAAATAGTGCAAAAATAGTTAGTACTAAACAGGTGAAGAGAAACATCTGGGTATATGCACAATGTGAGAACAGCACAGTATGGAAAGATTTGAGATGCTGTTCAAAAGCATTTTTGTACAAATAATTTTGTTACCCTCATAAAATCCATTCTTATCATTCAGTAACTATAAGGACTACAATGCAAAGAGGTTGAGTTAATATAAGGTTACAGTGTGTAGTAAAAGTGTGTAGACCTGTTGGTGGGCCCTGGCCATTTAAGGAGTTAAAGCAGAATTGAAACTTAACATTGGACAACTGAATATTTTATTATAGAATATTATGTTATACTATGCCACTGTTATTGTCACATGGTAACAGGCGCTGTCCTGTTTTCCAGTTTTATTTGGCAATTTGGGTGATGATAGGCTGGTTCAGGTCAATCCTGAACAGAATTTTGTTGGAGAGTAATGGACTCAAACATGTTGATGTGTTTTGGGTTGGGTCAGGTTCAGACAGAATGTTTTTGGACTCAGGTCAGTTTTGGACTCAAAACATGAATATATGGTTTGGATCAGCTTGGGTTTGGCTGGAATCTTTTCGGGTTGGGTCAGGTTTAGACTGAGAAAACATTTTGGTTCATTGCATTTATTGCTGATATTTGATCCCCATAGAAACACAATGAATAGAATGAAATGCTCTGGAGCACATAAGGTCACCATGGCCAATGCCAAGTGTCAGCTAGAGGGATATAAAGTCCCCCAGCACTGGGCTGTGGAGCAGTGAAACTATGTTTGTTGGTGTGAAGGAGCTCCATTCACTAATATTGGAATGAGTTGGAGTGGCATTTATAATCCACAACTAATCAGTCAATATCTGACCTCATTAATGCTCTTGTGACTGAATGCAGTCAAATTCTGACAACTAGGTTCTGGTGTAAAGCCTTTCCACAGAAGTAGTGACTGTTATTGCAGCCAAGGAGTGCCAATTAGTACCCTTGATTTCAGAAAAAAAACATTGGCTTTGGAGTGTCTACAAATTATTGGACATATAGTGTTATTCATAGCTTTATTAGATCATATTCTTTACATAATCAATGTTATGTCTTAGTGTCTGTGCACATGTGTGTTTGTTTGGACCCAAAACTTGATGGTATGTTGTGGATTAGCTCGGGAATGTACAGAATCTTTTTGGGTTGGGTCAGGTTTGGACATCATTATGGTTCATTGCATTTATTGCTTGCATTTCTGTAACATCACACTGAGACTTTAACTCCTTAAAGTCAACTTGAAATCAAAATGGACTTTTTTTAATTTGTAAAATGAAACATCTTCTGAGTTTTGATTACATCACTGTGCACTAGTGGGTGGGGAAAACTGAAATTAACCAATAAAATCATGTTTCACCTCCCACTTCCAGCACCCCAACCTGTCATCGAGTCAAATGCTCACGTACCTCAGAGACATCCCTACTCATATATGTAATGATGAAAAAAATGTTGACTTTACAGGAGTAGAGTAAATAAAAAAGCAGAAATAGATTGCATAAAATGATTAAAGGTTAAACTGCTGGTTATCACATGAAGTGCTTTATTTTAGGTTTAACTGTTTTTGCATATGCAGTGCAGTTAGTGGACAGTTCTGTACCATTAAGGTAGAGCACTATCAGTGGGTGGGTGCTCACCGAGTCTGAGTGTAGCCTGCAGTGCTGCTGCAAAAAACTGCTCATGAGTCAGATCCTCTCAGCATTTACTATTGCTCCTCCCCCGGGACTTCTACAGCACGTAGCAGAGCAAGGGTCACAGAGACCGGACAACACACACATACACACCCGCACACACACCCACTCCCACATCCATATACACAGATGGCTGGCCTCCATTGGATGCATTATTTGTGTGGTCCCTAGATCCGTCTTTGCCGTGGCTATTTTTAAAAGGCCTAACAGCGCGTTGCCGTGCTTAAATGCATGCTGTCAGTCAGCAGGCTCACAGATTAGACTAGTTTTCGACCATCTGTGACTGTATTACGTTTCACATACAGTATCATCTTTTACTGCATGGCCTCTGGGGCGCGAACACAAGGCCGTGTTGTGAACCGCATGGTGTGTCTGTGTCAGCAAATCCACCATAGGCAGTGATTGTGAAACATGGGGTATATTATAAACACTACCTATGTAGAAATGTATAGAAAATTCTAGAAAAGCTGATCCACAAGCGTATGTATGTACGAAACTTGACCGTATACATAGCCTACACACATACACGCACTTGATGATTAATGAGCTTAGGACTCTTGTGCAGCTCTCTAAAATGTGACCCAGCCTAAACAGATGACCCATGTCTGAAGTGTTTCTCCCTCTGCAGTGGTGACATTCTCCAGCGTGGTCAGTGTCCCCATATGCCCCTCACCATTCGCCTGTATCTGAGCTACTTTCTCTCTCTCTCTCTCTCTCCCCACTGCGGCTGATTATTTTGGAGTCAGGGGCACAGGCCTCCTGGCATACAGTACATTCCTCCAGTCGGGTGAACTAGGTGCCATGGCTTCAGAGGCGACATTAATCCCAGACTGTAAGCGTCCGTCTGCATCCTGGGCACGGCAGCATGCCTGGAGGTTGAGGTAGAGGTAGCCAGTATGTGATATGTTAGCTTTATCACAATAGATTCCATCACAATAAGCTCTTTCAAGTATATTCTAGGCATTGACTGTAATTACAGAGTGTTGCATCTTACATCATCACAAATCAGCAAAGAAAAATGTCCTGTTCAATAAACCAATTTTGGAAAGGCTGGCATGCCCATGTCTGAATCTTAGAGGAGAAACAGTTGTCAAGTGAACTTCTAGGGCACCTCCACAGTGCCTTTTAATTGATGTGGTCAGTCTGAGAGCAGGCCCGTCCTACACCATGCTTTTTCTCTTGGTCATGTGAAGATACTCATAAAACAAACTTGTAAAGGCCTTGCTGAGGGGGCTTTGTGCTCAGAAAACAGAGTCACAAGTGTGGGACTTTTCCCACACAGAGAGTTTTGTGTGTGTGGAGAAGCTGGGTGTCTGCCCATTGTGTGTGCTTTTATACAGAGTGAAGGAGAGGCCAGCCAAGCAGGCGGAGAGACAGGGAGAAAGCCAGTGAGTGAGGGGCTCTAATGGCTGTGTAAACAGGATTATCAGTGGCTGAGCTCAATCCAGTAAGACGACACCAACAAGCACGCTGCATACACATACACACACATACACACACACACACACACAGGATACTTACTTACTCTCACCGTCTTTAAAAGATACATTCACACACAACCGGCAGGTCATTATATCTTCTCTGCATGTCTCATCTATCAGTAAATAAAGTGTGTCCAGACGGACAGGTGCCCTTGATGAGCCTTTTCAGCATGACCCCTAGAGAGACAGCAGCCAGACAGTTATATAAAACAGTCCTTACACATTAATGGACAATTCCACTTCCTAATTATAAGGGACACTGATGGGGCAAAGATGCCAGTGTAAGCTGTACTGAATGTAGGTCATCAATATGGATTATTCTATCAAACTGGTTCAAAGTCAGAGTAGAAAACATGTTTCAGACTTTTAACTGACTTGGACTTGGACTCTTTTTTTCCTTGAATGACGCTACACCTTAATTCTGTGTAATTAAAATAAATGATCGCAATACTACAGCAAACTGACTGTTTCTGAGCAGAACTCCAATAGAAACTCCTACTGAGTTTCTGAGTAGTTCTGAGCAGAAATAGCACATGAGTAGCAAACACAGCTTTGAACAATTGTACACACATGAAATCACAATATTATTAATTAAAATAAAAATGCTTAATTGCAGAAATTGTGTGTTTCTTAATGCTTCACACTGATTTTCAGAGTTTAGGATATATTTGCTTATAAATAGAGTGATCTGGCCATGAGGGACAGGGATGCAATCTCCCTACCTGCTCAAAAATGCTGGTGTGAGGCTAAAATAAGTGACATAAAAATGTGGGACATCATTTTTTGGATAAAGTTTTTTTGTTTGTTTGTTTTTTTGTTTTTCATTACAAATCTACATAGTTCAACATTTCATAATTCAATTTCACTTAAAAAGAAAGAAACATCTTTAAAAAAAAGTTTTGAACAACAAGAAAAATATATATAAATTTGAAATTAACTTTTACAAGTTCAATTTTAGGGGTTATGGTTTGGGTCAAAGCTTCCCATAAATGATTAACTTGTTTAGCCTATTACTATGTTATTACAGTATTATTACACTATTTTCATAGTGCAGCAGGACAAAGTTAAAACCAAATTACACTATCAACTTTTATTTATTACCATCTTTTTGCATATTTTGACCCTGCCTTATGATTTAACACCACATGACAAAGTTAATGACATTCTTGTTGTTGTGAAACGTGTAACTGCTTCTACTTGAGTCTGTCCTGCTTTCTACTTGAGTCAAGAAAGGTGGTCCAGCCACCTCATATCAAACCCCTCGCTTACACCAGTATCACTTTCATATTCCTGCTCAATGCACCTCCCGCAGAGAAAGCTGGAGAAAAGTAGGTCAATATATCAGCACAACAGTGAAACTGTTTTGTTCATATGGACGAGAGCACAGTTTGTGCTTAACTAGCACAGCAGAGATTTAGAAAGTTTTATCCATGCTTTGAGGCAGAACTGAAGCTAGAATAACTTTATCCACCCAATACAGGTGTGCCTGTGTGGAGTGGGGTGGTTTAGAAGCAGTGGATACCAAGCTAATAAAGTGTTTGGACACTTTACCCATTTATCTGGTGAATTCTAATGAAGCTCTTGAGGTCACAATATAAATTGTTTAAAAAGCTGATATTTGTTATAGAGAAAAGCACTTTAAACTGACGATTGACTCTTTGTGTTGAGAAAGCCTGATATGTTTTCTAAAAGATTTCTGAGCATGGTACAAATGTCCAAACACTTTCTGTGGCCATTATACACTTTTTAGATGCAAAACACCTCAAAGCACAGACTGAGGAGTAGACTGAAGCTTTTCCCTGTGTCCCTCACTGAAATACAGAAAACCCACACCAGCAGGATATCATGAATGCATGTACGTTTATTCAGAGAAAGCACAATTAGCTGTTGTCAGCTTCTGTCTTTAATATTCTTAAGTAACTGGAGATGCAGCACTGGTCTTCCTCAGGGTGGTGTTGCAACAGTTGGTCCTTCATAGTAACTGTCCTCAGGATATCTTTGAAAAACTTTGCCACAGCATATCCATAGATCTGAAAACTATATCTTCATTAATGTGTGGAAGGCTTCATTACCAGACTAGAAAAGAGCATTTCCAAAAGAAGAATGGTTAAACAAAAGATTTTGCTAGCATCAATGTGGCAAGTGAGTTTGCAGCCTGCCAATGCAAAGCCAGCCAACAGGGAACCCCCCAAATACCAGGAGGTAATTGACACACTGGTTGTGCGCAACAACAAAGCAGTAAGGTACTTTCAGCAAGGTAAGAATGAAAATGTAGCAGAATGTAACCCATAAGAAAGCTCAACTTTAATGACTAAAATCTAACAAAGGTAGATTCATTTCCTCTCGAATGTACTTGAGCAGCCTAACCACATAATCTACAGTGCTGTCGTCAAGCGCTTACTACCCCTCCTCTCTCTCCCTTCTCTTCTCTCTCTCTCTCTCTCTCTCTTATTCCCCTCCTCTCCTGGTTGCTGATAGTACTACGCTCTGCAGCTGACAGCACATGCCGAGGCAGCAAATTCCACATTATTACTACTTCAGATGTTTGTGCCCCAGAAGCACTCCGATTGGCTGTGGAGAATGTGACATGTGCTGCAGAGAGAGCCAATGAGGAGCAGCAAGGAGGAGCGACCGTAAATCATCAGCGGCTGGTTTCAAGGCAAACACAGCATGATAAAGGTTCTACCTGCTGACTGTGAAAACCACACAGACATTAGACTGACATTAACTAACATTTAGTGCTGAAAAAAAACAAAAACAAAATACATTTACCACAGATGTCTATAGACCATACTTCCAGGCTTCTTTCAGGCATTCATTCCACACAGTGATGTCATGTGTGCATTCTCTTGCAGAGATTCATTTCAGAGATTCTATCTCCCTTTCAGAGGATCTTATCTCTTCTGTCTAGACACACATTTTAGGCCTTGGACAGCCTGATCACACCACAGGCCTTCTCTGAAACTGCTTTGGAAAAGTTCATGAAAATGTTTCATTGTTGATCACAGTTGTGATTGGTGGGAAAATGGTGAGTCAAAGTTTGCAACAGTTGAACAATTACTCAAGTAATAAAACAAATAAACTAATGAAATTGGTAAACAGAGAACCAAATCAAACAATACAGGCAGCATACTGACATCATGATGGAAACACTGCTTGTAGTCTCTAGTGGGTCATCATGATCCATCAACAACAGCAAATGTAAGTTGCTGTGTTATCCCACTTGTTTCAATCTACTGTGAGCGTGATATAAATATGGCAGGACAATTTTATAAAAGAAATGTCAATAATATACCGTTTAAACATTATATGTACCAAATAAGTCAGTCGATTGCTCTGAGAACACCAGCAGCTTCTTTGATTTGCAAATTTTCTTCTTTTTCATTCACTTTTCTCTGTAATGACTTCTTGACAGCTACACAAATTTTCAGACTCAAGATGTTGTCTTCTCATAGTGGAGGGACAGCACATGCCGAGGCAGAAAACACCCATGGACTTTTTGTTTTTAAGATCAAGAGTTCAAAATATAAATAAAGGAGAATACTTTTGCTGTCAGAATCACTGACTGACTTTACAAGTGGCTGGGATTTGGTAAAGTAAGCTTCCTCTTTGCAGGAATCAAAAGATCATATAGACATACACACACACACACGCATTGTATTCCTGTCTTTGTGAACACTGACTTCTGCATTACTGTAGCTAAATGATGCATGCTAAGCCTAACCCAACCCTAACTTTAAATTAATGAACCAAACGGACAAACAAAAATCTTCTTTTAGGTTGTACAAATGTCCCTACATCAAAACATTCCATTATTCTTCGTCAGGCTCCATCAACCTCACAAAGAGCTGAATACGTGGCCAAACACCCACATTTCACATCTGTGAGCTAGCAAGCAAAAGGCCAGACAGAGCTCAGACTGTGCACAGCAACTGTCATCGGTCAGTTCCACACTGGTCTGCTAGCTAGGACTCTTCTATCTCTTATTCAGACACCTGTGAAACAGCTCACATTGCAATGAAGGTCATTGCTTGGCTATTTCAACAAAGATCCACTGTGCTTTCCTTCATCTGCAGCCAGACTAACCATTCCCACCCCATCTCCAGCTTGGAACACAGCCTTTTATGGGGATGTAATTGTAAAGGATGAAACCACAGTTCCTTCTGAGATGTGGCTGGTGATGTTTTCCTGTTATCATTCAAGTAATTTAACTGAGTTTGTGGTATCATTCAAGTAGTTCCTTATAGAAAACTGCCTTGGGCCTGTTATTGCTGAGTGACTCCATCTGCTGGTTCTAAATTGGACTGCATTCTTATAAGCCATAACTGTTGAACATGTACACGATATGGAGTTTACTTGCATGTTTATCATACAGTAGATATACTGTCATGTTTTGACAGTGAACATTTAGACCCTGAACATGTTGCAGACTGGAGGGATTAACTGAACTTTTACTGAAGACCAGACAGATAAACACATCTGCTACATAAGCACTTTTCCATGAATAGCATGTTAGTGGCTTTGTTCTAAAGCTGTTCTTAGACATTGACCTGTTTAAGCAAATATCCCAGGTGAAGTGAGGTCCTCAAAGCACACGGCTATGAAACATGCAGATTATGAACAGATAATCTGCCGTCAGCAGTCAAGCAGGCTTACCTACGTTAACATGAGGAGAAATGTGATAAGGCCACCATGAAGCCACTGGGCCACCTGCTGTCATGCTCTAGGTCATACGGGTCATTTGGGGTAAGGTGAAGTAATGACACAGTAGGACATAAAATCACATCCTTTAGGATTAGATTTGCATTGTCCAGCCTGCAAACTGTGCATTAACAGCAGTCTTATATGATTATGTGGTCATACTGTATGAAATGATGGCAATAGACTGCACTGCATGCCAATTTATACTACACTGTGTGCACAATTATTAGGCAAGTGAGTATTTTGACCATATTATCATTTTTAGGCATATTTTCTAACTCCAAGCTGGATAAACTTGAATGCTTAATGGATTTAAGCATAGCAGGTGATGTGTATCTGTGTAATGAGGGAAGGTGTGGCCTAAGGAGGTCAGCACCCTATATCAAGGTTTTTTCAGCTTTTTTCTTTAGGCAAAATGGGCCAAAAAAGAGATTGAACTGACTCTGAAAAAGCAAAAATTTCCAAAAGTCTCTCAGAGGATGCAGAACTCTTGAAATTGCTAAGATATTGGGGCGTGATCACAGAACCATCAAACGTTTTGTTGCAAATAGTCAACAGGGTCGCAAGAAACGTGCTGAGAAAAAAAGACGCAAAATAACTGCCAAGGATTTGAGAAGAATCAAGCGTGAAGCTACCAGGAACCCATTATCTTCCAGTTCTGTCATATTTCAGACCTGCAACCTAGCTGGAGTATCAAGAAGTACAAGATGTTCAGTGCTCAGAGACATGGCCAAGGTAAGGAAGGCTGAAACCCGACCACCACTGAACAAGACACATAAGCTGAAGCATCTAGACTGGTCCAAGAAGAATCTGAAGACAGATTTTTCAAAGGTTTTATGGACTGTTGAAATGAGAGTGACTCTTGACGGACCAGATGGATGAGCCGTGGCTGGATCAGTAATGGGACAGAGCTAACTTCGAGTCAGACGCCAGCAAGGTGACTGGTATGGGCTGGTATTATTAAAGATGAGCTGGTTGGACCTTTTTGGGTTGAAGATTGGCTCAAAATCAACTCCCAAGCCTAATGCCAGTTTTTAGAAGACACTTTCTATAAGCGGTGGTACAGGAAGAATCTGCATCTTTCAAAAAGACAATGATTTTTATGCAGGACAATGCTCCATCACATACCTTGTTAATAATTCTATTTTTTCTGACTGTAATGTGGTGACTCGCCTTGTCGGTTCAAGGCAGATCACTCTAGACCAGGGGTCGGCAACATGCAGCTCTGGAGCCACATGTGACTCTTTCACTGCCCTGTTGCAGCTCCACAGCAGAAACAAACTTTTAGGCAAAAATAAAATAATCCTCCTTTTCAGTAAAATAAAGCTTTGCCTGTCATTTTTAGCATAGTTTTAAAAATAAATGGTCTTAAACTGGTAATTCTTTGACCCGTAACTTTGAAGACTGGTGCGCAGAGTGCTGGCCACATAGCAATGCAGGCAACTATCTCATCTAGCTAGCAGCTAAGGAAAAAGCCAAGGAGAAATATTTAAGATGAACAGCAATTATGTGTAGACAACTGGACTTATAATCACTCCAGCTGGTTTACTCATAATGTTTAATCTGCAACTAGAAACTAAAGAAGTCACAAATCTGAAGTCAGCTTCTTATTGTCATGATTGGCTCCTCCCACTCCTCCATGTGCTTTTCTGTTTACTTTTTATCATCCATGTGCTTCTTTGTTTGGGTTCCTTCCTAGTCCAGCCCCCTTGTTTTCTGACTCTGTTTTTGATTTATCCCACCTGTTTTCCACCTGTGTCTTGTGAACCCTCGTTAGCCCTTGTGTATTTAAGCCCTGTGTTTGCCCCTTGTGTTTGCTGGTCTTTGTTGGATGTATGTTTCGGATGTTGTTTGGATGTTTGATGTATGGTCTGAATTGTTTTGTTTGGTGTTCATTACTCTGGCCTTCGTATTCTGTTTATCCTGTGTTTCCTTTTTGTTATGTCTCTCCCTCCTGCTCTCCATATTGGATACCTGAACCTGAACTGTCTTGACCATGACCCTGGATTTGCCCTCAATAAAAGTCACTTATCTCCGCACATGCGTCCACCTCATCACTCCCCACCATTACACTTATTTTCCTGCTTGTTGTTTTCCTTGTTTGAATTTTCCCATTCCACCTGAATTTGTGCAACAGTTAGCTTTGTTCTGGCAAAAAAAAATTCTTTCCACCAAAGAATTATTTCATGTTTTGTGATTTTTTTTATAAGGATTGCGACCTTATCAGAGTAAACATTATTGAGTGTTTTCAGTCTTTAGGAAAAACAAATGCCTTATATTCAAACCTGTATACTTAGCATGGAAGTCTCAGTGAGTCCCAGTATGTGGCTAGACCTTATTTTCTTCACTTTCACGTCAAGATGTTTAGTAGCATGTCTAATACATACATAATATGTTCAAATGTGTGTGGACACCTATAGTAATCAGTGAAGTCAGCTGCTTTGGGTAGCACTCATTGATTTCCTCAGGTTTTCCTGGAACAACATCTATTAAGCTGATCAATTACATTATCCAACCAGCTTTAAAATCTCTCTCCCTCTCTCTGGTATCATTATAAAGGCAACAGTGAGAAACATTTACAAAAGTTAATTCATCAATACAGAACAGGCTGTGTATTAGCAGGTAAGCTCAGATATTTCTCTAATTTGTAGTATCATATCAACATTAATATGAACTCAAATACAGTGTATTTGTGATTCGTGCAGAGATGCATAATCTCATATTAACACAAAATGTACAAAATGTAATCCTGTTTTGGTGACACTATGCTAACACTAGCATGCTAATGTTAGCTACTTGGATTCAAATCTGTGCTACCTCCTAAATATTCTATAATGTGCTTAGGGTGAAGCGTTGGTTTTCACTGCAAAACAGCCTAGTTACATTAACCCGTGTATTTTAGCTTGCTAAGTAATGTCAGAGAGCTATAGCTAGCTAGCATAGTTAGCTGGTTAAAATCTAGGTAGTTACCCTGAATAGTTCATTTGGTAGCTAAAGTTATTTTTAGGATGACATTTGAAAGACACATTTTCATGTAAACCTCACCATTCAGCTAGCTAGCACATTTATACCCGTGTGAATAGATTATACAAGTCAGATTATGCCAGTGCCAATACAAGAGTTCAATTGCACCCACACAGTTTGTATAATCTCCATAGAAAAGCATTGCTAGCAAAATTATCAACACATGGCTCTAAGGTCATCATGCTCAATTCCATGGTAGGCTAGAAGGGTATAAAGCCCCCTGGTCTTGGGCTGTGGCACAATGAAACTGTGTTATCTGGAATGATGGCGCTCCATCCAAGACCTTTGGGATGAGCTAAAGTACTGTTTATAATCCAGAACTAATCATCCCACATCAGAACCCGACCTCACAAATGCTCTTGTAGCTAAATGCAATCTAATCCTCACAGCAATGTCCCAGCATCTAGTGGAAAATCTTGTCAGAGGAATAGAAATGATTACTGCAGCAAAGGGGGGACAAACTTCCCATTTAGAGATTTTAGAGAAAACACTGGATGGGCAGATGTCTACAAATATTTGGCTATATATAGTGTATCTGATCTTCTCTAGAATGTGTGAACATTAAAAACTCCACACTGGACCAGACCTTTTCACTTCAGATGGACCACAAATGGCCATTTGAGTAGATCACTGAAAAGCACACTGTAAATCCAGCCTGGTTTAAAGCACTACAGACTGCACTCTAAATGTCACCTCAGCCTGTTTTGTATCCAAAGTTACTTACAGAGCGGATGGTGTTAAATAAGGCAGAAGAAGTGTCTTGCACTGGGTTCTATGCAATGCGCTGAAGCTTTCTGAATGTTAATGAATTTCTGCAGGGGATTCCACACCCTCTGGACTCGCAGTCAAGAGATCAGAGAGAATATTCAATCATTCAGCAATGTCCCTGTTTCTCCCCGTCTCTTTCTCTCACATTTTCTTTCACTTATTTCTTCTGCTTTCTCTTCAGGTCTTTTCTGCTCGCATCGACCCACTCAGGGCACAATTCCAGAGAAGAGCTTCAGGCTCTTTTGCTTTCTTTGTGAGCGCGGACAACAACATACGCTTCTTCTCCTCTCCAGGAGCTTCACAGGGCCGTCCCCGCAAAAGCTGACCCCTGCATGCCTGTCACAGTGGTGCAACACATGCAGGGGAAGCGCTTTTGTTCTGCCACTGCACGCTTTGTGTGAGGAAGCAGCCTGGTTAGCATTCTGGAGAGAATGGATAACTTTCAGCGCAGTCATATCACAGACAGTGAGCTTTTCCTGTGTCTGACAAGGCTGTCTGATACTCAGAATGCAAAAAAACATGTCATGTATAACTTGTATATTTGCATAAAGGGGAATTCCACCAATATTTCACAATTTCTGTACAATTAACACTTTTTAACACTGAACAAGCTGTTCAGAGTGGTTTGATGCGAAATGCTCGGTTCTAGAGAAGCTTACCAAGTCAGATTTGTTTGTAGTGGTAGTGATAGGAACCAGACGTCTGTAGAATTTATTGCCTCTAATATAAAGTCTAATATAAAGTTATTACATGAAATGGTTATAAATACACTGCCTGAGAAACTGTTTTATAATAATTTTGAATTAGAATTTTGGCCTAAAAGGCTTTTACATCCATTCATATTGGAAGGGTATATGCAGGGCCTTAAAAAGCATAATATTACCCAAATTGAACAGAATTTTTCAGATTTACAGCTGTTTAACAACATTGCACATAAAAACTCAGAATAAGTGTAGGCTCACTGGTAGTAAATAAAATGGCTATATTTGTGTTGTAGACATGATGACCCCTGGTTCCTATCACCACCACTGTAAAAAAAATTCAGTCAGTAAGGTTCTCTACAATGAACCATTTCACATCAAACCACTCTGAATGAGTTTGTTTACATCCCAATGATTAAAGTGTTCTGAAATGTTGAAAAAGGTAACATACTGTATCTAAGACCTGAGATATGCTGTAATGATAGAAGCTTATTCCAGATTATTCAGCCTGTTTCAAAATATTACACTGTATCTGACTGCTGGTGCAGTTGTAAGGCAGAGCGATGACACAATATAAACAGGTTTAATGATAAATCTGTCAACCAAATCCAAAACGGGGCAAAACACCAAGAGTAAACAGAGTTCGAGCAAGGGGTCAAAGCCAATAGCAAAGGTACAAAAACGGATGGCAGAAAGACCTAGTCAAATATAGAAGAACAGAGGGTCATAAATGTGCTCAATCCAATAAACATACAAGAGAGATCGCTTAGTAATGTCAGTGAAACAATACCTCGCAAAGACAAAAAAATAAATAAAAGCCCAGGCTTTTGTACTCTCAGCTATTACGATTCACAGGTGAAGATAGTTAAAAGTCAGGTGAATGTGAGTGCATGTTGACGTCCGAGGTCACCCGATCTCCCAGCGTATTCTGGGAGTTGGAGTCCGAGTCCATATGCGGACTCACATGCGTGACAGCAAGTTCACTTGATATGATTACTTAGAAAAATGTACATTAAACATACTTGATCCAAATGTGCGCATCATTTCTACATGAATTCAATGTATTATTAACACAATTGTTGTCAAAAGTAATTAAACTGAGAGATAAAATTGCACTGATGTAATATATTTTATATTTGTGGAGATGATGTTCACATCTGAATCAAGTCATTTCCGCACATTTTCCAGGTCTGTGGAACACCATGTTGGGGGAGGCAAGTCAGGAAAGCTCTGTAAATGGGGTCAGTTAGTTCATGCTCACCAATGCATTATCAACAAAGCCCAGTTACACAGATTTCTCATACAGAAACTGTCCGGCTTTGGAAAAGACTCAAATCCCCAGTTTCAGCCTTAAAAGTTCTGCTCTTCAGCCAGAAGCGTGCAATTCTCACAGCAACATCATGAACAGACTGGACTGAAGACTGGCCTTCAATTGCCCAGCCTGCATGGTGACAGACAGACGGTCAAAAAAAGAAGGTCCTTCAAAGGCAGCTTCATTTGTGTGTCTAAGCCCTTGGGAGACAAAGATGGTTAGAAATTGGTGATGACTCAGGCAGCAGGATTAATGGAAGCTATTTAGGGAGTCTTTATGCAGAGTAGAAAAGACGTGGACACTTTTTGTTGTTCTAAAAATCTGTGCAGGGGAAAATCCATGGATTATCCCTGATGAGGCTCTGCTGGATCATCATGCCCAGCAGCAATTCTAAGACTGCTGTAAGCACTTTGCTCACATGGATGCGATTATAGCTGGAGTATTATCTGCCGAATGAAGATATGAAGATCAGAGATGAAGGACTAGCAAGATACTTCATCATAATTCACTTTTAGCCAGATAACTTACATGCTTTAAAATAAAGGTGCCTAAAGAGTCTTTTTGTTAAGACACCACAAAAGAACCACTTTTGGTTCCCTAAAGGCCAGAGCATGTGAAGTTTCTCAAAAATAGACAAAGCAAGTTTATTTTTATAGCACATTTCATACACTGCAGTCATTCAAAGCGCTCTGCAAATGAGAAAATAGAAAGATATTTTAAATTAAAATTTAAAATGTGTCCAGACATTGTTGGTGTGCCATACTTATGTGATTGCTGTGAGTTTCTACAATGCCACTCAATCGCAATGTTCTAGAATGTTCTTCCCCAGAAAGTTCTCCCTGAATACTCCCAGAGTGTTCTAGAGTGTTTGAGTTCTATTCACAGTGATCAAGAATGTTTTCCCCTTCATGGTGTTCTAATGTGTTCTTCCCCAGAATATTCTGCCCCCATAAAGAGTGTTTTAGAATGTTCTCCCCATTCGCATTGTTCTAGTATGTTCTCTCCGAGAATGTTCTTCTCCATTCACTCTGCTCTAGAATGTTCTTCCATATTCAAACTATTCTATATTGTCCTCCCCCATTCACTCTGCTCTACAATGTTCTTCTGTATTCGAACAGTTCTATAAAGTTCTCTCCATTCACACTGTTGTAGTTTGGTCTTCATCAATATGTTCACTCTCATTCACTGTAATACAGAGAGATTCACTCGAAAGAGGCCCTGAATATTCTGTAATAACTCTCACTAGGACGAAGTAATTTGAACGAAGCAATGTGCAATGTGCTCCTCAGTATATGAAGCTTCGTCGTTTAACTTTTGTTTGCAACATCCGGGTGCAGACCCCCGTACCCCTTCATGTGTCTAGATGAAAACAGAAATAACATCTAGCGTCGCATGTAATGCAATCTATTACACATATGTCGAGATATTTAGCATATTTTTTAGTTCAGATTGATTCATCCTAACAGGAGATACAACAGAATATTTGGGGCCTCTTTCGAGTGAATCTCCCTGTAGAATGTTCTTCCCTATTCACAGTGTTTGTGCTTTTCCATTCATAATATTCTAGAATGTGCTCTCGCATTCGCATTGTTCTAGAGTGCTCCTTTGTTATCGATCAGGGATGTTCTCTCTAATTCACACCATTCTAGAATCTTCTTTTGGTTCTAGAGTTCTAGACTGTTCTAGAATGTTATTCCCTATTCACACTGTTATAGAATGTTCTTCCCATTCTCATTGATCTAGATTGTTATTCCCTATGCACACTGTTCTAGGATGTTTTTCCCCATTCACACTGTAATAGAATGTTCTTCCCATTCTCATTGTTCTAGGATGTTATTCACTATTCACACTGTTCTAGGATGTTAATACCCTATTCACACTGTTCTAGAATAACTTTTCCATTCATAATATTCCAGAATGTGCTCTCGCATTTGCATTGTTCTAGAGTGCTCCGTTGTTATCGATCAGGGATGTTCTCTCTAATTCACACCATTCTAGAATCTTCTTTTGGTTCTAGAGTATTCTGCCCATTCTCACTGTTCTAGGGTGTGATTCCCCATTCAGACTGTTCTAGAATGTTATTCCCTATTCACACTGTTCTAGGATGGTATTCCCCATTCACACTGTTATAGAATGTTCTTCCCATTCTCATTGTTCTAGATTGTTATTCCCTATGCACACTGTTCTAGGATGTTTTTCCCCATTCACACTGTAATAGAATGTTCTTCCCATTCTCATTGTTCTAGGATGTTATTCACTATTCACACTGTTCTAGGATGTTAATACCCTATTCACACTGTTCTAGAATAACTTTTCCATTCACAGGTTTCTTGAATGTTCTCCCCATTCTCACTGTTCTAGGATGATATTCCTCATTTAAACTGTTCTAGAGTATTATTTCCATTCACAAGGTTCTAGAATATTCTTCCCATTCTCATTGTTCTAGGATGTTACTCCCTATTCACACTATTCTTGGATGCTAATTCCCTATTCACACTGTTCTATGATGTTATTCCCTGTTCACACTGGTCTAGAATATTACTTCCATTCACACTGGTCCAGAATATTCTCCCCATTCTCACTGTTCTATGACATTATTCCCCATTCACAGTGTTCTAAATATTATTTCCATTCATGGGGTTCTTGAGTGTTGTCCCCATTCACACTGTTCTAAATATTGTTTATATTCACAGTCCTAGAATGTTCTCCCAATTCTAGCTTGTTATATGATGTTTTCCCTCATTCACACTGTTTTCAAATGTTCTCCCCTACTCATAAATGTTCTGTAATTTTCTCTCATATTCACACTGTTTTACAATATTCTCCACAAGAATGTTCTCCTGTAATCATTCTCCTCCTGGTTTATTTTGCTTATGCATTCTAATACCTGAACAGCATAAAGCTAAATGCCAGCATTACAATGTTGGTGTTTTGAAGATTGGTCTCATAAAAGTGATGCTTTGTGTAGTTTTAGCCTCAGATGAGGCTCAGACTGTGTATCAAACTAGAAGTATATAGTAAAGTCATGCTCCAAAGCTGATCTGTATTATTCACCAGCATAAAACACATCTCGCTACTAAGCAGCATCATTTGTGTAGCAGTGCTCATGGTGGGATCAGTGCAGGCTGCTTCCTTCCTGTGTCGAAGGGGCTTGTTATTTTCGCAGGATCTCTCTCTCCAGCGCTCTCTGTGATATCTCCTAATTAGCCACCTCACTGCAGCGCTCCCCTCACCTGACTCCCAGCTGCTAGTGCACAATGAGAGCAGCAACAGATAGAAAACAATAGCCCGTTTAATGAGGACCTTTTTTTGCGCACTCCAGAGATGACAGGACAAATCGAGTTTTACGGTGATGACATGTTACCATGTCGGAACAAGAAAAAAGTTAAGTGAGCTCTCATTCGTACAGAGTATTAACTCAACAAAGACTACATCTATGGCACAGAGGGTAATAACTTCACTGTGTTTGCCTACAGGTAAATGATTCTTACAGTTCACATATACATGTAGGATGTTCCATATTGACTGAGAGAGAGTAAATATTGTTGGACGATAGCTGCATGTCACATTCTAAGAATGGCCTGAACAGACATGGGGTCATGTAAGTTGACTACTGCAGGAAAAGAACAGTGTGTATGGAAGATAAGTAATGGTGGAGAACATGTTGGAAAAAACTGCCATGAAACTACATTTGACTTGTATATGAGAGATAAAGAGAGCTGGTAGGTGTGATATTGCAAAGCTACAACTCAGAGTTGAAAAATCATCCCTTTTTTCAGACCCTGTTACATTTTCAAAACAGCCTGTGGAACAAAAGTATAGGACTGTGCAAAATCAGAATCTAAACAGAAGCTAGATACATAATACATAATTCTTCTTTTTCCAGGAAGCATTTCTGAGGAGCTGTGTGTCGAGAAAACTGGAGTTCTGCACATTATTAAAAGACACAGAGAAAACGAGACCAAGCAAGGCCTGGAAGACCACCAAAAATGGTACCATTAGATAAACAGCACACAGGCAGACATCTCAACCTCAAATTGCCTGGGGGCCACGGGGTCTTCTTCAAGGGGAGCCAGTAGAAAAAAATGTCAGCAATTTTTATTTCAGGTAAGAATGAATGAATAATTAATAAATAAATAATTAATAATTATTAGCAATACTTCAGCCAGTACAAACTATTACTACTATAGATATTGTGCAACATAATAATAATTGTGTATTGTATAATCATAATTATTAGTGGTAGTCGTAGTCATAGTAGGAGTGGTAACAGTATAAATACATAGAGCATTTAATAAATCATTTTGCATTCACTTGAAATAAGCAAACGCACATTCAACAGGAGAATTGCGGGCGACTCATTATAATACAAATAGTGTTTCTGATGAACGTGAATGAAGTTTTTATGAGTGAAGTGCTGAGCAGTTATCAGCATTCTCGGTGGATTCATTTGATAATTCTATTAATTTCTTCATTCTGACATGCTGTGTCTCCCACTGCGTCATGAATGAATCAGGCATAGAGCACATTTACCTAACTTATCAGTCTAAATTAGAGTAATAGCTAATATACATTCATGCCTGCTCAGTGTGCAGCATTCATGCTAAATGCAACATCAGGTTTTCGTTTGCTGCTTTGTCTTGCATGCAGCTCTCTATCATTGTTTTTAATCATAAGCGCAAGCCTAAACTGATTTTATATAGCTTATACTAGGTAACCAGCCACAGTATCCAGTCAGTGAAGCAAATTAATCCATCAAGTGTAAATATTTGCCTGTAGAAAAATGGAAAAGGGCAGCTTAACACTATGGGTCTGAAAGCATGTGCAGCTGTCAAGAAGCCCTTACTAAGAAAAGGAAACGACAAAAAATAAGAAAATGCACGTGAATCGAACAAAGACGCAGATGGTTTTCTTGAAACAATGGACTGATCACACCAGAGTCCAGACCTCAAGATCATTTAATACATTTGGGATTTCTTGGATCATAAGCTGCAATAAAAAACAATCAACATCTAAGACTGAACTTTTCAGGCAGGGAAAAATATCCCTGTAGATTTCTTTGAAAAACCGAAAGCAAGTCTCCTGAAAAGACTGAAAGCACTTAGTTGTTGATACTTCTGTGAAATTAAGCTGTCTTAGGTCTGCCAATCAGAGCTGGGTGTGTGTGGGCAGGATGAAGCTAGGCCCGCTGGGACTCCATTTACCAGAAACCCTGCTGATGAGGAAGTGGAGAGAGCCAGCAGCTGGGAAACTGCAGCCATGCCAGGCTTCACGGCCCCGCTGGAGCAGATGTGCAGCTCAATAAAAATTACATTAGACATTAAAAAAACAGTTAAGTGGAGTTGTAGGCAGTGTACAGGTTTCTGTCTGAGGTGAGTGATCAAACCTACTGCCTGTTTCATCACTCATTTTAACACAGCCTTGTCAGCTTAGCCTCACTGCATCCCTCACAGAAGAATGCAGATCAGCTCAAGTGAAGTTAGATGAGTCGTGTCGACTTCAGCTGCAGAACTTGCTCAGAAATGATTGTAGTTTGATGCAGTTCCCTTTTCACCCCCGAAAACAGACAAAATACAAGCAGTAGCAATAAATACTTGATATTTCAAAACTTTTACGTTCAGTTTGCTAGCTTGCTCTGCTAGGCTACTCAGCTAGCGACACAAAAACTAAAGGTAAGATACAAGGGCTTTACATTATATATGCATATAACCATACTTTTAAACTTATAGGCAGACAAAGCATATTATTCGCTCTAATGAAGGTGTAACACACTTCCAAGTACTTAGTCAAATTTGGTGAAAGCAAAAGAGAGCCCTAGAAGGAAGTTGTGGCAAGACTTGCTTGCTGTTGTTCAACAAGTCTTCATTTAGTCTTTATCATGAATTCATAATTTACATAGCAAGCCTCCCTATAAAAGTCCCTAAATAAAAATATAGGCCTAAACAGCTAAAATAGGAGCTTCATTAAACTTATCTGTAATTAATTTATGTTAGAAGTTATTTGGAAAGAATGATGGAAAAAACAATATTTGGAATTCTTTTATGCAACTTTGTAACAACATAAAACTTTTTCTAGGTATTTTAATTACCTGCGCCATCTTAAGACATAAAGCACTTTGTTGTTTGAAAAAAATATTTTGAAGGCTTTTTTTTTTTTGCATAGTCACACTGTGCCCTATTAACCTCCACTGGGATTACACCTTCTAAATAAAGCTCTTGCTATGTAAATGAGTGTATGGATGCCTGACAGCACATCATTACAGCTTAAAAAATGCACATACAAAACAGGGCTGGGCTGTGATATTTATTGTTAATATTTTCAGAGCATACTGTGGATGTCTTAAGTGCTTACTTTGTAAACAAAATTGACTGTTTCATTCATTACAAAGAAAACACAGTCCTATTTGGATTTAGTGCTGCACAGTACGTCATGGTGAATAAATGTCACTGCACTTGAAATGTCATCAAGTATCACGACATATTTTTGTGCAGGTTATTGTGTGGACAAGAAATAGATGAGCAGCATTCACAAGCAGAACAAAGTGTCCAATGTGGATGGCCACCTGGTTTTCATCAGTAAGTAGTTAAAACACATTAGGGGGCAGCAAGTCACCCAAATATAAAGGCTGAGTGGAAATACAGTATAAAATCCATCATTCACAATGCCAGGTGTCAAACTCCATCTGTTGCCACCTAATTTATCTGTGCTGAACACTCGCTGCTGTGTCCTGAAATCTGATTCTGCGTGAATCATGACCCACAGATTGTTACCATATTGTACAATTGCTGACTTTTCAAGAACTAAAACTGTCCTGGAAAGAAGCAGAAGAAGAAGAAAAAGAAGTAATAATAATAAGAAGAGGTGCTCTGCTATATTTATTACTCATATTCCCCAATTCCAGAAATGGAAAATCAGCTAACATAAAAAGTGATAAAACACATGGGAACATTGAAAAAAATGTTCAGTAAACATATGGTAGTGTTAGATTATATTTGTTTGTTAAATAAAACTCTTTTACTTATCATGACTTCTGATTATGATAAAATCATGTCATATTTTAAGAGTCTCTTATGCAGAAGTGGAGACAATTCCAAATGATTATCAAACCTTTTCTGTCAGAATGAGGGAGTACTGGTTGCTGCAGACCTGGATAAATGAATGAGGACTTGCACATTTACACACATATTGTAGATGGACATTCTAATTTTATATATATGTATATATATATATATATATATATATATATATATATATATATATATATATAAATATATATACAACCCCAATTCCAATGAAGTTGGGACGTTGTGTAAAACATAAATAAAAACAGAATACAATGATTTGCAAATCCTTTTCAACCTATATCCAACTGAATACACTACAAAGACAAGATTTTTCATGTTCAAACGGATAAACTTTATTGTTTTTTGCAAATATTCACTCATTTTGAATTTGATGCCTGCAACATGTTCCAAAGAAGTTGGGACAGAGGCATGTTTACCACTGTGTTACATATATATATATATATATATATATATATATATACACACACACATACACACACACACACACACAAACACACACACACGGTATATTGCCAAAAGTATTCACTAGAGTGCCATCCCATTCAAAGGCCCACCCTTTACAGCTATAACACCTTCAACTCTTCTGGGAAGGCTTTCCACAAGGTTTAGGAGTGTGTTTATGGGAATTTTTGACCATTCTTCCAGAAGCATATTTGTCAGGTCAGACAGCGATGTTGGACAAGAAGGCCTGGCTCGCAGTCTCCACTCCAATTCATCCCAAAGGTGTTCTATCAGGTTGAGGTCAGGACTCTGTGCAGGCCAGTCAAGTTCTTGCACAACAAACCCGCTCACCCATATCTTTATGGACCTTGCTTGGCATCACCAAACTGTTCCCACAAAGTTGGGAGCATGAAATTGTCCACAATCTCTTGGTCTGCTGAAGCATTAAGAGTTCCTTTCACTGGAACTAAGGGGCCGAGCCAAACCCCTGAAAAACAACTCCACATCATTATCCCCCCTCCACCAAACTTTACACTTGGCACAATGCAGTCAGACAAGTACCGTTCTCCTAGCAACCGGCAAACCCAGAGTCATTTGACACTTTGCATTGCACTTGGTGATGTAAGGCTTGAATGCAGCTGCTTGGCCATGGAAACCCATTCCATGTAGCTCTCTGTGCTCTGTTCTTGTGCTAATCTGAAGGCCACATGAAGTTTGGAGGCCTGTAGCAATTAACTCAGAAACGCAGAAAGTTGGCTGAGTTGCTGTCGTTCCCAATCACTTCCACTTCGTTATAATACCAACGACAGCTGACTGTGGAATATTTAGTAGTGAGGAAATTTCACGACTGGACTTGTTGCACATGTGGGATCCTCTCACGGTACCATGCTGGAATTCACTGAGCTCCTGAGAGCAACCCATTCTTTCACAAATGTTCGTAGAAGCAGTCTGCAGGCCTAGGTGCTTGGTTTTATACACCTGTTGCCATGGACGTGATTGGAACACCTGAATTCAATGATTTGGATGGATGAGTGAATACTTTTGGAAATATAGTGTTTATATATCCCATTGTTTAATCTAAATATCTAGTGATTTGAACACATCTGAGTTGGATCAGAACTGTTCAGTGTTGGTGAGTGATGAATTTAACCCTTCAAAATGCTCACCCATGGAAAGGTTCTATAAGAATTGCTTATGGATTTTGAGATATTGTTAATTGTTGGTTGTTTTGTGTAAACATTTTAGCCTTAAACGTATTTTTATACACCTTAATGGTGGAGAGGTACATGTAGGGCACTGTAAGGCAAAATCCCTAATTACTATTTTACCATCATCTGTATCACATATAAAAACTCCGACATCTTTAACATAAAAAATAAATAAAATAAATAATTATAAAAAAAAAGGGTAAGGAAGTGGCTGTATATACCTCAGGCAGGGGCACAGCCACAGATAGGCCTGGACAGGCCTTGGTCTATGCAGAGTGATGGCAGGTCTACTCAATCAAATGGGGAAAGAT
This sequence comes from Pygocentrus nattereri, assembly GCF_015220715.1. Taxonomy (NCBI): domain Eukaryota; kingdom Metazoa; phylum Chordata; class Actinopteri; order Characiformes; family Serrasalmidae; genus Pygocentrus; species Pygocentrus nattereri. Next base: position 5,197,556 of record NC_051237.1, read on the forward strand.
AAATTATTAAACTGCATTTTGTAAGATTCAAGTGAAATGTGTGCACTGTCAGAACAGATTGTCCTTAATTACACATGAAAGTTTATTCATAAACCAGTGAAAAGTTATTTTGTTAACTGATTAGTGACAAAGTAAAATTCTTTATGGCTGTGCCATTGAATTGTTTGTTTCAAACCATGACAAATTATTGTTTGCATGCTTTTGTGTATGCGTGCGTGACTATGTGTTCTGGGGCAAGTTAGTCCCCAATTTCCTCATCTGACCCATAAGGTTCTGATTATGAACAATGTCTGCAGGACCAAAAGACGTCCAGAGAGTCCAGGCACAAAAAAAAAAAATGAGAAAGAAATGAACAAGGCTGCCGGGTTATGTACTTTTTATTTATGCCAAAAGATTGAAATCATCATTCCTTTCACAGTAATTATTCCTGATTGGCCATGATATGAAATGAAGGCCTAATTCTGTTGGCTTTCTTTGAGACTGCCACTATGAGCCAGGGCCACTGGAGTGTGTAAGAGCAAGGCATTTTCATATTGAAACTCAATGAGCCTTTTTAACGTTAAGACACAATTAGCTTGTGTACAAACAGCACCCTCTAGTGGACATCACAGTAAAAATCACCTTAGTTCATGTAAATGTAAATGAAATGTTTGATACTGCAGTTCAGAAAGTAGGCAGTGTTATTTAAAGGCACACACTGCCAATCCATTTGCTATAAAGCTACAAAGTGTGTTACTCCTTTCAAATATAAGGGCAACCTTCCACTTGCAAGGACAAATAACCTGATGAAAGACGTTTTGAGGCTTTAACTGCTTTACATTGAAGATAAAACCTTAAAATACTGCCTCAATGAGAATAAAAAATTCTCTTAACATTTTTAAGCATCAAAACAAACGGTATTCAAGAGTAAAATGTTAACATGCAATAAAGTTGGTGCAAATAAAATTAATTGGATTTTTAAGAAAATGAAAAGAGTATAGTAGCTTCAATTCAGCACATTTTGCACTAGTTCTTAGTGGTCAATATATACTCTGACTGTCTCCTGTCAAATAAGTTAATTATATAATCAATTCAGAATAAAACATTTGCAAAATAGTATAATTAAACTGAAGTGCACAATGAAATACAGATTAGTCTCATACAGAATGATGGACGGCTTTGTTTATATTGTCATTACATCAGCCTGAAAAAGCCAAGCTGCACTTTGAGCTTGAGATCATCACAGAAGTGAACGTAAACTTCTGTGCTCTGATTTATGAAATTTGCCAAAATTGCAACAGTGAGAGCAGCCATGGGATCCAGTTCAAAACTCATCACTGTTAAACCTTTAACAATAATATAAATATACAATAAAAATGTGCAAACCGATCATGTGCACTGCAATCCACTATTTTTAATCAGCAGCCTCCACTTAGATTCAAGGTATGGCTTATATACATGCAGTGGGCTGCTATCAGGGTGATGCAGCTTGTGAACAGAGGGCGTATTTTAACATACATGAGAAAGCCAGCCTTGTTTATAGCCTTTCAGACACTGATGGCCTTAACAAGAATACAACAGTCCAGACAGAGGCATGCGAGAAAAGAATGTATTCCAGAGGACAAGGGCAGGGCAGACATTTACCAAATGTCAAGCTAAGCTCCTCATCTTCAATGCAAATGATAACAGCCATGTCTGGCTGTGCTTTGAAGTCTGATACTGGATAACACTAATGCAAACCCTTTGGTGAATTAAATGGATAAGACTAGAATCTGGGTTGAGAGGTTTTCTCAAAAACTATAAAAACTATACATCAATTAAATGCTCAATTCATCAGTATGGCCTAGCATCCCCAAGCACTTAGGAAGTTTCTTTCTTATATATGTCTTAACACTAGAATTACCAAGCACCTCGATGTTCAACAACTAAAATGCTCACCGCCAAAACACAAAATTCTAAGATGCATTAATCAAACACATTTAAATAAAATAGTAAAAAGATCTGGTCACGATCTATGGCCATAACCTTTCAGGTTTCATTAGAGTTATACTCCCATATCATCAATACTATAAGGTTATATTCAGATACTGTGCCAAAGCCATTCTCTAATCTATGGCCCTGGTCATCTGCCCCCCCTACGTCGGACCACGATGGTTCCAGCCACAATGTCATACACAGTCCTGTTGTGCTGGAAGAACAGCAGTGTGATGAAGACAGGAAAGAGGAACGCGATGGACAAGTTCTTATTCAAGGCTCGTACAGTGGAACTGTGGATGAAAACAGCCATGAAAATCAGGAAAATCATCTTATATAAGCACATTTTCTACACGAGCTACATAAGCGTCAAGTTGACGTTACTCACGCAGACAAGGTGACATTAGATGCTGGTACCACCAGGACACGGTTGGGTCGTACCAAGACTGTAGAATCACAGGTCACAACTCGCAAGCCGAGCAGGAACTTCCCGGGTGTGGCACCTCCTGCTCCCCAAATACAGATGATCTACAAGAGTTTATATAGATTAATCCTCTTTCATAATATTTTGGACTGACTTAATTTGAACAATGCAGCCAAATTACATGTTTTGATTTTCCAAGAGAAAATAATGATCATATTATAAGAATTAATAAAATAAAGTACAGGGGACAAACACGTGAATATTACATTTTCCTGTCATATGAACGATTTTATTTACTTACTGTGTTTGACACATTGGAAAAAATAACAAGATGTGTGTTTTTACACAGGCCAGCTTTTATATTTTTGTCTGATTTGTTAAATTTAGCAAATATGCTGTCATTTGGAAAATGTGTGCTCTCTGTGAAAGATATGTAGATGTGTAATCAACAAAACATGGGTTCTGTCCTGGGGTGCCCAATGTTTTGCATACAAGTACATAATACAGTGCAAAAGCTTTAGGCACCTAAGCGCAGTGTTTAACCCTCTAGGGTCCATGACCTCGCCTGCACATCAAATTTGATATTTCTATGTATGTTTTTCTGTCGTTGTGATAGAACAGCGCAGAAATGTGGTCTAAACATTTCCTGAATCTGTAGAATCTGCCCTTTCACTTCAATCTTGAGATTGTATGTGACTCATATTCAGAGTTATGGGGCTTTGAAGAGGGGCTGAGACACGTCACCATGTGTAATCGGTGGATTCATGTGTCTGTGTACATTTTGTGTGACCAATGAACACTCAGGAAATCACTGAAGAATGATCCAACATGTTGGAAACCCTGCACTCTTCATCGAGTCCAAGTTAGAGACACATAAGAAATGTTGTGCAGAGTTTACAGCTGCTGAAGTTGCTGCAGTTTTGCAAAGTAGCAATGAAGATAACGGAGCATTCTGATACGAAACATATGGGTATCTTCTTATATTCAAGTGCCTTCAAAGATGAATTAACAAGATATGCAAAAGTGTTGAAACCAATTTTCTTGGCAATAAGTGTGCTTGTGTTTTTGCTTGTAACTATATATATTAGTAAATATTTATTAGCATGAAAATATGCAAAAAACAGTAAAAAGTAACAGGAATTTTGAAAAATAGTCAATATCTTCTAAAAGAACAAAGTTTGGATCCAGACCCCCAGGCATCACATGGATTGGTTCAATTCCATCATAACACTCATTCTACACAACAAAGTATTAATTAACCAAACCATGTGTTGGTTGATAACTACAAATAATGCTGGGCTGCACTGAGAGGTTTGGAAATGACATACATAAAACCACTACTTTTGGTATTACAGTTATTTATACCGTTTATTTATACAGTTATTTATATTATATATATATATATATATATATATATATATATATATATATATATAATATTCATGTTTTCTGGGCAAATAAAAGCAGCCTGATAAATAAACAGCTTTGTAGTTCTAATTAACTCAGGTGCCTAAAATATTTGCACAGTACTATTACTGACTGAAAATGGAAGTGATTGAAAGCGTATAATTTACAAAACTAGAAGCAAACCAGATTTTCGTCTTCATACGCAAAGGAAGCAAGTTAACATTTCTAAAACCGTTTTATCTGGTTTAAATGTCATTTTTCATTGTGACAGTTGTTACTGTTCATGGTTTGGCAGTTGTAACTCATGTTTGTGGAGAGATGTGAATTGTTTTCTCAGCAGATGATTCTAACCCATCTCCTTTAACCATTCATATCTTGCTAGCAGCAACACAGAAAAATTCACAACCAGAGACCCAGTGGTGTCCTAGTTAATTTGATAAAAGAATTTGGAGAGGATGTTTTTTGGAGGAATGTTTTACAGGTGGAATGGCTATGAGGGGGAAAAGGAACTTGTAACTTAAGCAAATGCTACACTTAGACACACCACACTGTCTAAACACAGGCATAATTTACAAGATAATGTGTATATAGTTAGCCCTCGTGGGTCCCCAATGGTGTAAAGCAATAGGATTGATAAGAATAATTACTTATCATTCCTATTACTAATAAAAGCACTAAGAATTTATATACCACCTTTCATACATACAGTGCAGCTCAAAGCATACAAACTAAAATACCTCTTCATTTTTTTAATTATGTCTCAGTCGTAGCTCACTGAAACAATCAGAGTAATTTTTACTTAAACAAACTGAAAAAAGCTGGATGTATATTTGCATGCGTGTTATGCAATAACTGTAACTACTCACTTAATATATGGCTATGTAATATAAATAGTACAGACAAAATGATGGCAATACCTCTACAAAACACAGTCACCCATACAAAAATTTAAACTAACTGTGCTGTGTAAAGCACTAACAGATATGGCAATAGCTTGTTATATTGATTTTATTTACCTGAGAGTCAAATAGTAAGTAAACACACTTAATGAAAAATACATGCAACTATTTATAAGGTCATTAAATGATTTTTTATGTAAATGGATAATAGGATCATTTTCTCATTTCACTATTGGTGCATTCATCTTATGCTATTCTGGAACCTGAAAAATGAACACTTGCTAATGTGAAGCTCAAATGATCTGTGCATTTACAATTCACATTTAATAAGTTGCATGGAGACTTTAATAAGGTGTATTCATAAAGCATCTTTACACAGGATGATCGACATCTACAATAACAGATGTCTTCAGTGTCTAAACAAGAGGCAATAATACTCACAAAACTTTCCCTCACCTCATAGAAACAAACCAAAACTCTGTACACTAGAGCCACCGCCATCATCTTCTGCAGATCCTCCAGAGACGTGTTCTCATCTATCTCCTCTACCACAAACTGCATAACAACTTTGGAAATGTCCCTGTGGACAGAATAGATCAGCAGGACATCACTTAACAATTCATTATAAGTTATAGCAGCTCTTGGTAATGTGCAATTTTATGTATGACAAATGCTTGGTAATAGACTGATATAACAACAGAGGGATTCTCTGGCACGAGCATGTCAGCAGACTTGTTATGAGAAGTGACAGAAGAGAGTTGTGACTTACTTCATTCCACTTAAGTGCATGATCCACAAAACTATGGTTGCTTTAACACAGAAGAGGATGAAGAAATCCACCATTTCAGCTAGAAATCTGTGTAAAGGGGAGGGAATGGTGTATTCTCTGCCTAAAACACAAAAGGGATGTGTGGGCAAACCAAAACAAAAAACTGCTATGGACAGTGTTCATATAGCTACAGAAAACTTCCAATTTAAACTTTAGATTTATTTTTAAAAATGTAAATGTGTTCTCTTGCCTCAAAAGTTCGTGCTCATGTTAAGCAAGTAAGCTCACATGAACTGGCTCTATAGGCATTCACTGTAAATTGTTATTGAAAAGGTTTAAGGTTCGAACTAATTAACTAGCCGGTGGCTTTTAAAGAAAGAAGTAACTTAACCTCTGAAAAATCTTGACAATGTTGAACATGAAGCAAAGTCATCAGTCTGACAGCCAGGCACTTTATTTAGCTGCTGACGCTAGCTAGCTAACTAGCTACCTGCTTGCTGCCCGGGCGCGTTTCCGTTCGCCTGTGCCGGGCTCGGCGCAGCTGCTGCTGGTGTCGAGGGCGAGAGGCTCCCGGGGTTTGCACCCGGTGTGGTGGTGGTCTGTGGCGGAGCCGTAAGCTGGCTGTACCAGCTGGCCATGTCTGAGGCTGTTGGGAACGGAGAGGCAGAAGAGTCGGCCGCATGCTGGCTGCCAGACTGCGGTGGAAAACACGGAGGAAACGGCAAAGCGGACATCAACATCCAGCTCTGCCAGTTCGCATAGCCGCAGTAATACTGCCACATCCATTCCTGCAACTTCTTACAGTACTCGGTTCTTGACATGCTGACATCTCCATTAAGCGTTTTACCGTCTGTTTTCTCCTCCTCACTCTTCGCCGTGGCCATGTTTTGCTGGCTTACGTGTTGTTTCTTCTTATTCTTTACCTGACTCAAAAAGCTAGCTAGCTAATCTGCCAGCCACCAGCGGCCGTACTCGGCTGTGCTACGATCTGGAAGCTACCACCCCGGCTGTGTGACACACTGGTGGGTAGTAAATCCACACAAGAGATCACGGTCGTGTCAGTTTACAGGTGCTTCATAGTAACGTCAGGTTTTCATAAAATGCATGTGAATATTATATGAGCAAATGGCGACGATGTTTTACAAACAAGCAGTAAAATTAAATAACGCACCCCTAAAAATGTGGTCATTAATGGTGTAGACCAGTGTTTACTGTCTCCGTCCCTGCGCTCCACCTGCTCTACACACTCAAAAAACCTGCTTCTTCAAGGTTTCGTTAGTAAAGTTACTGGTTCTGTTCAAAACCACGAGAACCGTTCCATGCTTAAAATCTGCTTTGGATGGTGAAATAGTTCTGCAGACTGATGGAGAATGTGTTATATGTGGTCCTATGTAGAACCTTTTTGAAAATGGTTCTATGTAGCACCAAAACGTGCTTTGCTGTCGTTACTTTGTCAAGTTTGTAACAGTAGCAGAACCCGTTTTTGGGTGCTACATAAAACCTTTTTCAAAAAGATTCTATAGGCAAACATATAAAACACATTCTCCAGCAATCTGAGGAATAATTTCACCATCCAAAGAACTTTTTCACCACCCAAAGAACCATTTAAGCATGAAATGGTTCTATTAGAATTCATGGTTCTAAAAAAAACATTACTTCTACTAAAGAACCCTTGAGAAACTGTCATTTTTAAGTATGTGCACTTTCGCTGTGTTTTGGGCTCCTCAAACACCTGAATAAAGTGTCTGGATATTTGCTGATGAGAGGTTTAGGCAAGTTAGATTAGGGAAAATAAAAATGAGAGTGGGGGGAGAGCTGCAGACCACCCACACTTGCAACACTGTGTGCACTTTTCAAGAGGTTTAAGAGAATATTTAAAGGGGAATTCAACAGATTTTTCATTTATAATTTACAATAATTTAAGCATTGATGTAAATGTATTCAGAGTGGTTTGATGTGAAATGCTTCACTGTAAAGAGACTTACTGACTGTCATCATTACAGTGGTCATGATAGAAACCAGGGGTTGTGATGTGTACAACAGAAATATGACCATTTTATTTACTATCCAAACTATGAGTGAATCTTAACTGGTCTATATAGTTTTTATATGTACTTTTGATGCATCTACCTTTCCATCATGACAGCATTTAATAAAATATGTTCTTGGCCAAAAGCTTTGCTAATAAATGTCTCAGGGGTCAGCCAGCATATTCTTAACTATTCTGTGTAATCATTTTTGCTTTTAGAAGTATTAAACTCTTCAAACATTTGGTTCCCATCACCATCACTTTGTACAATTCTGATTTGTTTTGTTCTCTAGAACCAAGAATTTCACATCAAATGACTCTGGATGATATTGTCGGCATCCAAACCATTTAATTTTACTGTAGTTTTGAAGCATCAGCAGAATTCCCCTTTACGTCAAGGCTATCCAGAGGTTGCCTGAGCCCATTTCCTCACCTAGTTAAAAAACAAACATTATTTTATACTATAGCATAATACATTTTTATTTCCATGTTAAATGGTATTTTTAATATCATATTTAATATGGTATTAATATGGTATATAAAAATTTCATTTTTCTAATGAATGAATGAATACCATATTTTAATATATACAATGTTATAAACTCCTGAACACCATTCATGTTATGAATCCTACCAACCTGCTTTATTTCTATATGGTTTTGTTTTCTTGGCCCCTAACATATATGAATAAATTAGTGAATAAATGAATGAACTTTATGTGCAAGTATTTTTAAAGGATTGCCACAAGGAGGCAGCACTGTCTTTCCTATGCAAAGTTTGGGTAAATTACAGTTACATTCCGAAACACACTCTATGTTTGAACTTGAGCTTTTCCTTGGCTGCATGAAAAATAAGATTAAAAAAGTCTTTTACCAAAAACTGAATAAATGAAATGAAGATTCTGTGCTATAGCTCAGAGGTTCCTGGTTTTGTTGTGTGGAATCCCCTTATCAGGTCTACATCTCTGTTCTGTTCCAGTTCCTAAGAAATCTGAGTCAGGTCATCTGCATTCATCAGCCCCTAGTTGAAGAGCATTAGGAGACTAAAGAAAGTGAAAAAGGAAACACACAGTGAGTCCCAGGCGATTAGATTGGGTACATGCCCTCTTGATGAAAGGCAGTTTAATTTCTGACCCTGAAAATAACCTGTATATCAGTAACTTGATCTGCATGCATCTCTCTGCTGGCATAAGAGCTCACTGAAGGCAATAGGGACAGAGGATGTTAGCCACCAAAATCTCTTCCGGAAACAACCTGGTTTTTCCCCGGCCGCTTATTGGGGTGGCCAGCTGTTAAAAAGCTGTGATGTATTTATTTCCCTGTGTCGCTGCCTTTCTCTATTGGTGGTGTATTTGCTGACTGGGCTGCACTGGGCCTGTGAGTAAGGTCTGGCGTGTCTAGTGCCTGTGCTGGGCCCTGAATGGAGGCCCCCAGGCGTAAAAGAATGGACCCGTGTGAGCCTGATCACCCCTGACAGGCCACGGGGTGAATTGCCCAAAAATAATCAGGGTAAAATAAAAGCTGCATCCAGCAAACGCTGACCTCCATGGAACCTGCCAACAGTTGAGGATTATGGATGAAGTGTGTGTGTGTTTGTGTGCGTGTGTGTGTTGGCTGTTGAGACACAATCACAGTCAATGTTGAGCTCAGTGCTGGTTTCAGTTTGAGCTGCTGGGTCACACTGTTCACAAAAAAATTCTATCAAGGGTTAAACAGCTCCATCTGCAATAGCAGGATAACTGAGCACAAGAATCCAGATGGACAGTTATTGCTTGTGAAATGCACTTTTTTAGTCTGAACTTTGTTACCAGTCGGATTGTGTCAGCAAAAGAAGTTTGGAGAGGAGTGTGGATGACTCACTCATCGGTTCCCACACCCTGTCTGTCCCAGAGCTAGGAACTTTGCGTCACATACAGAGGTCATGAATGTAGTGTGAAGAAATCATTGGGCCAGTTGGGAAGTGCAGTTGACCAATTTGATATGGATGAAATTTTAATGTCTCATTACAAACCCATTTGAAAGAGAAATCCAGATGAATACTGGTGCCCTTTCAGGTTTTATGAGGATCTATGAGAGGATCTGCTGATATGAGAAGAATGGCATTCAAATTAAGCCCCTAAGAAGACAAAGCAAAGAAGAAACCCATACAAGTATTCATTTGCAAAAGTCTGGGCACCTCTGGTTGAACTATGTGTTCTAAATTTTGTACAGGACAACAAGAAGAACACATTTCTGCACATTTTAATGCACAATAACTCTTTACTTTCTGAATTTAACATACTGAAAAAAAAACAGAATAAATGCCATATTTAAGTGTGCTCTCTGTAGAGGAAGCATTAACATGTTTTCAGTTTTACAGATATCAGTGATAAAATGGGGAGAAGGTGGGTGGAGCTGGCGCTAACACAGGCCACCGTATAAAATCCATTTACATCATATTGTTGCATTTGGAACACTGTGTTTTTGTCATTTTTTATTAGTTTTTTTGTTCATACAGAATTTAAAACGCTGGTTGCAATAAATATATTGTGCTAAAATGTATTCATGATGAATGGAGAAATAGAAATACTTCGAAGTTGCTTTCATAAAAAAATCTTGCTCCATTAAACTTCCATTAAAAAAATCATGTTTTTTTTCCTATTAAGTTACCGTTTTGAAGATATGAGATTTTGGTGCACTAGCAAAGGTATTCTTGTTATTATTCTGTTGTATATACATAGAAACACTTTGCATGACTAGTAGGCCCTGGTATATTCAAACTGGTTCTTGAACCACAGTGCCAGACCCCACCTCTTACAAAATGCTGTGGTCCATAATTACAGCAGCTTAGTGCATACTTCATTTTTATGCATGCAAAAGTTTGGCCACCCCTGGCAAAATTAAGTTTTGTGGTCAAAATAAGTTAACACATCCTCTATTCACTCTTCTGCACAATTATTGATTATTTGCTGAATTTATCACATTGGGGAAAAAAGTAAATGTAATAGATGGCCTGTACAAAAGTTATGGCACAGTGTATATTTTATGTTTTATTTTTTTCCAATATGTAAACTCAGCAAACAAATAGAAATCATGCACTAAAATTAGCAGGAAAGTGCCATTTAAGAGTCTTCTCTGTGGAGGAAGTTTTTCTTTATTTGCACTTAGAAAATAGACACAACACATAATTTGATGAGGGGTGTTCAAAACTTTTGCATACGACTGCATCTACAAGTCTTCAGTAATAGATTTTAGTTGCTACTGTCCTCAGCAACTCTTAATCCCACAGCCAGACATCTGTAAAGATCAATGTCCTAATCTGGGAATTCTCATTCCTCAGCTGTTCAGAAGGCATTACTTAATGCATTGAACGGGAAGTATACACAAGAGAATTGCAACTCCTGGTGTTGTAACAAAAGAAAGAATCATGTGATCTGACCACATTTGAGCTAGCATTTTCTTTATTGTATAGTCAATTGATTCCATGTCTAAAAACATTTAGGATAATTTCTTGTGAAAAGAACAGCTTTTGCATCTAAGAAAAAAGAAAACTCTGGGCCCCTTTGTCTCATCTATATGATTGCTACTGAGTACATTGTCCACTCCAGAAAAGCAAATCCCCTTTCTCCTGGGATTTGTGACCTGCCATATGCATTTGACACACAGACCCAATTAAGTGAATTATGTATGCTTTTGGAGATTGCGGAGGCCAGCACCGGTCTGAGGGGGTTAGTGTCCTGCAGTCAGCTCTCATATACCTCCCACCACCTCCTTTTTTGTGATCTGACCGAAGCAGCATTCAGCCCAATATGTGGCCCTGTCTATCTGGAAGTCACATGAGCCACTTCCCCCTCCGCTTTTCTGGATCAAAAGTTAGCCATGAGAAAAACCACGGAGCGCGCTGAAACTCCAGAGCCACTGACAATGATGTTTGTTTTCTTTACTCGCAGCTGCGCCTTTACTCCAACTCGAGTGGCCTCCGTTTCAAAGAGCTGATTTGTGTGCTTTATCAGGCATATTTAGCACTGAATAATCCTCATGAGTAATGGGCCATGTTGCCATTTTTGACTCTGCATGCTTTGTGGTTTGTTGCACAGGATACTTAAGGCCAAGTGGCCTTGTTTGTGATTTTCCCCAGTTCGGGGCTAAATGGACAGCAAATGGTCAAAGCCTTATTTACATGCAAGAAGAAGAAAGGTTGGTAAATGACAGATGGCTTCCTATTTCCTCCATGCTATCACAAGGCAATGTTATCTTTCCCCCACAGAGTGTGGAAGTGCGTGTTGTGTTGGAAAGTAATCGAAGGGTGTTCACGAACCATTGTTTTAAACTTGTGGTTTTAAATATGATAAAGTGTAAGGACGACCACCTTTTTTATATACATATTGAAAGCCATCAGTCACAATGAAGACTCACCTAGTGTATGTTTACATGTTCACTTGCTCATATTCCATTTCTCTTTCCTACAGGAAAAAAAGATCTTATTCATTGTTTGAACTGGAGGACATCCATGGAAAACAATGGCACCGGATGAAAGGGCACAGCAGTTTAAATAATCAGCATCCCTAAAGACACTTGCCCTATAAAACTTCAAGTGATGAATTCACGGCCTTAGGGCAACATAGTCTAGGCCAAAGTGTAATTAAAGTCTTATCTACCACAGCACCATATTCTTCTAAACAAGTCAAATTCCTCACATCCCTCCCCTTTTCCTTGTCTGCTGCCAAATGTGGCCATGCTGACCCCTTAGAGCCAAGACTGGACTATTACTAGACTAAAGGATTGTCAACATTTTCCCCCCTAAAATTCCATGGAAGACTAAAAGCCAACTCCCCTTCCTCAGACCATATTGACTACATTGAAAAGCCACTTCCCATTGCAGTCTATAAGGGGGAAAAAGCTCATGATGGAAACATTTCCTTCAGCGTGATGTTGTACTGATCTGTACTATTAATTAAACACTTTCATAATAGTTGCATAAGTCATTGTTATGGAATGATGCTCCCTGCCCAACTCCTGAGGTCACAACGACCAGTCACACCCCACATGGACCTTTACTAAAGCAAAACACACCGTACTTATAATATGTAATTAATGACATTGGTTAAGTGGTAGTTATACTGTTACTCATACAGTACTGTGCAGAAGTCAGAGTCAGCCCTTCGTTCATTTCATTTCCAGGCCATCAAGTGCAAGTTATTCATTTTTCAGCATCAGAAACAGCAAAAACCATATTGTGGCATTGGTGTAGAAGAAGCTGCAGAAAACATTGAGCGTAGAGCTAAATGTTCCTTTATTGAACTGGCACTTCAATAGGTAACAAGTAATGCCCGGCCCACCACTACTAAGTAACAATGAGAACAGTGGAAAAGTCATCAGCAGCCACACGGCTTCACTCCACACTAAACCCACACTAACTACCCCATAGCCCAACACAATTAAAACCCAGTCAGAACATAAACACGTCTTTAACTAACAGCAACAACCTTATTAGCATGTAGAACAGCAGCAACATTACCTTTTTACACCAGAAGCGTGGTGCCCCCTGACAAACGCTTTGCATGGCCACACCTCCTGGGCTACTGTGCAGACCATTGCACATGTTTAGGAAAAAATTACACAGAGGATTCCACAACTAAATATAATACCAAGATTTTCAGCATTTAATGTGTCCATCCTTTGCCTTTATTACAGCTTCTATTCTTTTTGATGGACTTGCTTTTAGTTTTTTCAGAGAAATCTGCAGGGTTATTTTTTACACCTCCAAAATTCAGTCTTAGAAGTTGGATGTATTTCCTGCTTCTTGCAATCCAAGTAATCCCAAACACATACAGTGACATTGAGGTCTGGACTCTGGGGTGGTCAGTCTTTGTTCTGCACACACCAGCATCTTTTTTTATATGTTTTATCATTTATTTTAATTGTTTTCTCTCTTATTTTCTTCTTAACAGCTACACATCCTTTCAGACTCATAGTGTTGAGTCTTCTTACAGTGGAAGGATGGACAGAAACACGTGTGGGTTTTTTCTAAAGCACAAGTGGAGCTTGATTTTCTCCTCTCTCTCAAAGATGAAAGCTTTAAGAGCTGTTTATCTAAGGGTGACAGTTTTGCTGGTCTACCACGTTGTGATGGTTGTTAGGATGGTTGGTTGTTGCCATTTTATCTATATCTTTTAATGATTTTCTGTACTCTGGATTTTGGAAGCTCCTGTGTTTTCATCTATTTTTCCTTGACTTTCCTTTTCCTTGTGCAGTTGGATTATCTTATATTTAATTTCTTTAGAAACATTTCCTGGAAAATAAATTACTTTTACTTAATACCTGTTTTGATGTTTAGAAGTTACAGAAGGATATGTGCACAGTACTGTGTGTATTTAAAAATGTTTAATGTCAAAACAGTAGGTCATGTTTTCCTTTCATACATTAGAAAAGGTTTTAAGATTTATTAATAATGCTGTGATTTACTCAAATATGTTGACTATTAAAATATTGTGTTACAAATATGTAGTCGTATGAAAAAGTTTAGGTGCCACCTGTTTTAAATTACATGTCTTGTTGAATTTAAGTAAATATCCTTTATAGAAAGCACACATTTGCACATTTTAATAAACAATAAATAAAAATCAAACAAAAATGACAGCCTATTTGCTAAATTTCTTATATTGGAAAAAAAAACAGAAAATGTGGCCTGTTCAAAAGATATAGCACATTTTATGTTTCAAGTTTTTCATGTTTTTTTTCCCCAAAAATGTCATATTTGCACGTTTCCTGTAAAAAAAAGTGTTATTTTCACTTAGAAAATCTGTAAATTGACCAGTGACCAGAGGTGTTTGGGGAAAATATGCTGAAGGGTGAATATAATGCCTGAAGAGAACATTCAAAGTGAACTATTTTGAACATAATACAAAAGATTCAAATGACATAAAATAATTTATACATGTTTAAATGCAATCAATAAAATATGAAATCAGTTAATACAGTAACTCTAGTCCAGTTTTTACAGTTATTCAGATTCACTTCTCTGTGACACTTTCTAATGCTACTGCTGGCAGTGGGCCTTCATGGTTAGCTGCAGTTCCCCTGTTCTCACATCCCGTTGACCTCCCTTTTGTTTCCCACTGCAGTTCTGGGATCTGATAGAAATCTGTACCTGCTGTCCAAGACAGGTCAGCCCGGATGCTGCATTCTAAAACACGACAACACAATGAAGTTAAGTAAGGACAAACTGCACATTTAAATGACGTAAACTTCATAGCAGCCATTTAATATAAACCAAGTGTCTAAACATAACAGCAAGAGTTATTTTTGTTTGCCAGAAAGCCGTCATCTGTTTTCAGAGGCTGTCAGTTATTTTTGTTTTTCACAGAGCTCTGATGTTCTCAGATGCATTTTCAAATAAAAATGTTGATTGTTATTAACAGTATTAAAATTATTAAAGTGCCCCGATAATTTAATTTTATATTAACATTTTATTTTTAGGTCCAATATTTAATGTCACTGGTAATGATTCACAGTTCATCTCCAACTGAAGAGTTTTCTTGTATGTGTAAAGCCCACTCTCAACAATGTTGAGAAAGTGGTCTAGAATGTGTTTTAGAATGAAATCCTTTAACTGTATTTCTAAATGCAATAAATATACAAATGTAATAGTTTCAGAGCTGACCTAGTCTGCTTTTTAAAGGGCCGATGTGCTTTAGTTTTCTTGCATTTAGTTTTCTTGATGTCCACTTAAAACACCAAAGTGTTGGTGTCATTGGAGTCATTTTGCATTTTTACATGACCATTTTCCATGACCATTAACTTAGAGTTAAACATGCTGTTTCTGTTACTGCGCCTTTAAGACTGATCTACACTATATGGACAAAAGTATTGGGACACACCTCTTAATCACTGAATTCAGATGTTTAATTCAGTCCCATTGTCACAGATATTCAGTGATCAACTGTGAGTGGTACTTTTGAAGTGGTAGCTTTTAAGAAGCACAGCAACTCAGCCACAAAGCGTCAGACCAAGTAAAGTTACAGAGCAGGGTCAGCGAGTGCTCCTCTATCATTAACATCAGCACAAAACTGTGCACCGGGAACTTCATGGCATGGATTTTCTACGGCCGAGCAGCTGCATTCATGCTTTACATTGCCAAGCACAATGCCAAGGTTTTGGAGGGAGGTGGTTGGGGGTGGGGGATCTGGAGCAGTGGAAACACAATCACACTTCTTTATCTGGCAGTCTGATGGACCAGTCTGGGTTTTGTAAATGCCAG
The DNA here is from genome assembly GCF_015220715.1 of Pygocentrus nattereri. Taxonomy (NCBI): domain Eukaryota; kingdom Metazoa; phylum Chordata; class Actinopteri; order Characiformes; family Serrasalmidae; genus Pygocentrus; species Pygocentrus nattereri. The sequence continues at coordinate 5,213,275 of NC_051237.1, forward strand.
GAGGACACTACCTGCCTGACTGCAATGTACCAGCTGTAAAGTTTGGCAGAGGAGAGATAATAATATAGGGTTGGCCTAGGACCCTTAGTTCCAGTGAAGGGAAATCTTAATACTTCAGCATAACAAGACATTTTGGACAAATGCATGCTTCCAACTTTGTGAGAACAGTTTGGAGAAGGCCCTTTTCTGTTCCAGCATTACTGTGCCTCAGCGCAAAAAGCAAGGTCCCTAAAGGCATGGCTGGGTGAATTTGGTGTGGAAGGACTTGACCTCATCAAACACCTTTGGGATTAACTAGAATGGGGACTGCGAGCCAGGCCATCTTGTCCAACATTGGTGTCTGACCTAAACAAGTGCTCCTCTGCATGAATGGACAAAACATGAAGAAATGCACAGACACTCAGCCTTCCTAGAGGAGTGGGAGCTGTTATAGCTGCTAAGGACGGACGAACTCCATATTAATGCCTATGGATTGAGAAAAATGTGTTGGTGTCCTAATACTTTTGTTCATATAATGTATGTCAGTCATTTCTGGTCTGATTGGCTGCCCTGTATTGTGCCTCATTCAAGAAGCAGCCTGGACGGAAACATTCCTTATAATGTCAGCAAAAATGGGTGGAGCTAAACTGCTGTAGGCTGAATGGGCAGATATATGTAAAATGAGTAGCTTTTTTCAGTGGCATCACAAAAACAGTGAATTCAAAACAGGCTTTGTTTCCATATATGGACTGTGTGAACTGTGGAAGAAAACTCAGCTCACTCCATGAAACGGATAAAAGAACTATAGGACACTATGAGAAAATTGGTTCCATATGAGATGAGATAGTCTACATCTGTGGCAGGTCACACCTGGCTTTCTGGTGCTGTTTCACTATAAAGGGGTCAGAGAGCAGTATATTCACAGCTCCATACTGAGCAGGGCGCCTGCTGAGGGTTACTGATTACATACCCTGGCTGAAAGCAAGAAGTTGAACCACGTGCATGATTGCCTTTAATTCACAGACGCAGAGGAAAGAATTCCAATGTGAAGGGTGAGGCTTTTGAGGGTTTTGACTCATCCATTTCACACAACTCAGTTCTTCTCATGTCAACCAGTCATTCTCATAAACCACTGTCAGTGTCAACACGAGCAGAACTGCTTAGAAGTGTCACCACCCTCTACAGCTTGTACAAGATATCAAAGAATCTCTCAAAAGAGTCTGTGACTTTTTGGAGCTGCCTTTGAATCTAACATGAAGGAGACTAATTAACCTCATGTGCCTTGCTGTCCCACCGGTGGAACAAAACTCTGTATTTTCTTTAGGGCATTGCTGCTTCTCAGTTATCTGAGTGAGAGAGATGAAACTATAGATGTTGGGCTACCTAACAAGCCCCAATTGTCTCACGCATGAGCTTTAATTTAATCATAGAATATATTACAACAAAAATGTATTTGAAGTCAATTTTTTTCAGTATATACAAGAAAAAAGTTATAAATTATATTCCAATATCAAAAGAAGAAAATCTATTTAACCCCTTAAAAGGCCGGTGCCCACCGGCAGGCCCAAAGTTTTATTACATGCTTCTATGACCAAAGAATAGCTCAATCAGTTTGCATTGAAGTCCTTGTAGTTGCTGAATAATAATCCTTAATATGTAATGAGCCTGGGGTTTTGAGAAGTTCTCATTAGATATGAAATGGTTAACCTTATTTAGTGCAAGGCTCCAGATTTATAAAGAACTCTGTGAAAGTCAGAGATCACCTTTCATTTAATTCCACTCAATACAACCATTTAGTACTTATTTTTCAGCATCAGGAAAAAAGCAGAAAACATACATTTAACAGAAACATACAAAGAAGTAGCATCAAGTAATTCAATATTTTTTCTTTTTAAGTATTCAGTGTGTCCACTTTTTGCCCTTTATTATAGTTTCCATTCTTTTTGGTAGACCTTCTTTCAGTTTTTCAAAGAAATCTGCAGGGATATTTTCCCACAGTTCAGTCTTAGAAGGTGGTTGAACTTTCTGCTTCGCCCTGTTACAAATTAGACTCGTAAAATCACACTCCACACATTCAGATGTCACAGGAATCACGTCTTGAAAGCTACACATCTTTTCAGACCCATAGAATTGAGTTATCTTCTCAAAATAGAAGGATTGTTTCAGATCTGAAGCAAGAGTGTTGCTTTCTCTTTTCTCTCAAAGATGATAGCTTTAAGCTCTGTGCATCTGATGGTGATACTTTTGGTGGTCTACCAAGTCTGGCAAGATTGCATGGCACAGCAAGTTAATTATTTTGAAACTAATCTCCTCGGAAATAGCTACTTTAGCCATTTTAGAAGCAGATGAGAAAGCAATTTGCAGCACAGCTGAGGTGTGTTTGAGTAGTGATTTGTGTAAATTTCAGCATCTCTTGAAAGGGAAACAAAGTCAGGAACTCCTTTGGGAACAGCTTTTTGTACACGGCTGTGTTTTAAGATTGGAAGGATGGAAGAGTTAATGAGTTAGTTGGTTGCACAAAAGTAAAGCATGGACAAATGCAATATAAAGCAAAGACAGATTTGACTTTATACTTGTATTGAAAGCTTTTGTGTAAGTTTCTGTTATTTACATCATCGCTGCCCAAAAACTTTATACATCATTTAAATACCACATTTGCCCTTCATAGTCTGTCAAAATTTGAATGGACCAATTATAAAGCTCCAAATGAACTTTAAAATCTTACGTGCACTTACATTAATTGAAAAGAATGTTTGTCTTCTCCAGTAAACCTATATTTTTAGAGATACTTATTTTTTTATTTGTTGGTTTGTTTGTTTCTTTGTTTTGACACCTGCAATGTTTTCTGCTTCTTTTTCTGCTGCTGACTGTGTCTGGTAATTAAATTAACAAAAGGCTGGTCTCTGCCTTTTTGTACTGTAATAGTACTCTACTCTCAGCCCAAGTGTTTGGTCTTTTTTTGCATTTTCCCATCTTTTCAAAACCACTACAGAGCTTAACTATCTCATTTTATATAGCTGCTTTTGAAGGACTATGAAAGGCTTGTTGCCCAGCAACAAACTTCCCTGCAGTCCTGCTGAAAGGAGTTGTGCTGTGAATGACTCCTGACTCTCAGCAGGTAACTAAGCAGGAGTGAACTCAAGGCCCTTTTTATCTCTTACTGCATTGACTATATCTGCAAACTCAACTGTCTGAAGAACACTCCTTCCGATGTGCAGTGTAAGTATACCAAATGTGTAATGTGTGCATATGTTCATGGCTGTATTGGTCTGGCTGCAAGTTTGCTAATATGAGTATACTTGCGCAGTTGTTGAATTAATCAGTAAAGGATTAGTAAAACAGTCCACAGGCAATAACAACTTTGCAGCAAGTCTCGTCAAATTTTATGGCCTCAGAGTGGAAAACAGCAGTTGCTTGAATAGCAGAGGATGCTGGGGAACTGTGGGATGGATGGCAGTAGCCTTGGCCTCATCCTTAGATTAGGCCAGACACAGTTGGATAACAGCATTGTGTATCTGAGAATAAGGAAGAAGGGTGGAAGGGTGTGAATGCTGTCCTGCAGAGCTGCTTTCCAGATGTTACCCAGAGGATATGACTTCATTCCCATAGTACTATCCAGGCAAAACAGGTTCCAAGACAAAATGATAGCACAGTAGCATGTTGTATCAATAATGCATACAATACCTCCACATCCTGCCATGTGACCACCTATGGTGCAGTACACAGACTCTATAGCTGTGCATTGTACAAAGCTTCCTACAGGTTGTTGTTTCACTATACTAGATTTGAATCTTCACAATAAAAGTCTTTTATGCAAAGTTTAAACAAATGGACATGGTCAGAGGTAAATCTGGAATCTCCAAACGGGAGTTAAAAATAATTTAAACTCTAAAAATAAGCTAAAAGGAAATTCCACTGACTTCTTTCTGCATAACTAGGTTGTTGACATATAAAGTGATTCAGAGTGGTTTGATGTGAAATAGTGCATTGTAGAGAAAGTTACCTTCTCAGATTTGTTGCAGTAGTGGTGATAGGAACCAGGAGTCGCAATGTCTCTGTGACTACACAGTCTAAAATACAAAGTGTGTCCACTTTGTTTACTAGCCAAAATAACACATGAACCTGCATGTTTTCTGAGTTTGTATGTCTAATGCTGATGATGCTAAAATAGTGGTTATTCCAAAAAAATGCTTTCGTTGGGGACTATTTTTTCACATTCATAACCATTTAGGGCATTAACCTTATGACAGGCAGCTTAAAGAGACATTGATTCTTCAGAGTTCTGGTTCTTATTCCTCCAAGTCCCTATGAGCCTCTCTCTGTTCCCCTCTCACACACAAACATGCCTAAGACTTGCGTACATGTCCTTTTGGATCACTGCCTTGTATCATGGTGAACTTCCACCTTATTACACAACCAAACCATATGGAGCAAATTAACCTCAACTCAATTCTGCCAAAAAGCATATATACAGCTGGAACACCGAAAGAGCCACTGAACGTCTTTGAACTGGATCTCCTTTACAATAACAACAAATATCTCTGAAGCAAATCAACATCATATGTTCTCCTCTTCATCTCAGCATGGTCAGGGGATGTGTTCTACTATCCTAAGTTTGGTCCTGCAGAATTTGACATTATTTTGATTAGCACCACTAATTTAAGTGCTGTTTTCCAGAGCCACCTCCCACCATCTAAACTTTATACTGCATAGGCAATAGGAACAGGCATTGTGTTTCTTGAATAGAGTGTTCGGATGGAGCTGGCCAATAATATACCTGCTTCAGCTGTTTTTGCTGTTAATCACAATCAGTGTATATCCTCTTTTACTGTCCTGGGAAAGTGGCCACCACTGGAACAGTTGATGATCTGAGTGCAGGCCAAAGGGAGCGTTCCTGCAAGGACCTATGCTCTGGTTTCCCTGTGTATGCTAAAACTATGTGCAAAAAAGGAAATGTCTAACCAAAAAAAGGAAAGGAAAGCATATCCTCTGTGACTCACCACACAGAGCACTTTGACATTTGTATTTTCATTCACTTCTTATGTTCTTACAGCTATATTCTATGTCAAAAGACATAGGAGAATCATTTAATACTGTACTACATGCATATATTATGGTTTCTGGATTGTAAAAGACATCTTACTTTAAGTGATTATATTAAAATAAGTTTTCATTACCACTGCTGTAGCTACAATAGCTACGGTCTTAAATATGCACTATACCAGGTTCACTGTTAGTGAACTTAGTTTACTGCTTGCTTGCTCTAAAGAAACTGTTTTCACTGAGGAAAAGTTCACTAATTCACTGTTAAGACTGTTAACTCTCACATTTAAAGCCAGATCTGTACCAAAAAATTGTCCTACACTGCAATGTTCAGTTTAACATGGATGGGAATGTCCAGAATGGCCTTGGACATCAGCTTACCACTTATTTTTTAGCTAGCAATTAAAATAAGAGAGTGACTGGTTACATTTATTTCAGGCTAGCTCTCCAATAGCTCCATTTGCAATGCGTCTTCATCAGCTTGCATGTAAAAGGCTTATGCGTCCTAAGCTTTGCTCATGCCACCAAATGCAACCCCAAAAATCAGGCTATATAAAGTAACACACAACACAGTTGAAGGCAAATGAAATCAGAACTTTATTCAAAGAACCACAATGAATAATGCTGAATGCACCTTAAAATACACCGCATGCATTGGCTTTGGTATCAATGAAAAAAAAAAAAAAAAACAAGAAAAAACAAGAAAAATAAAAGGACTTTTTTTTGTCTTATTGCTCATTGAACTGAGCCAGGCGTTCTTCAAATCACATCAGGATATCTTTATGCCTCTTTCACATACGTCCTCACTGCCACCACATCGCCCATCTTGCATTTCTGCAGGGGAAGAAATGCATACTGGTTTTTGTTTGTTTTTTAGAAAAATCATTTTTGTGCCCAAAAAAATTTATTTCAGGGTCTTGTAACAGCATCATTATAACCTGGTCTTATAACAGCATTATTACACCCAAATAATCCAAACACACCCTTGAATACCATTACTTAAAACAGCTATAGCCTAACTAATGTAGGGTTTAGATAGATGGATAGATAGACGGATGGATGGATGGATGGATGGGTGGATGATGGGTTTGGATTACCCCAACTCTTATACCAAATTCTTACCGCTATTAATTTCCCATCAGTCACTTCCCTCTCTATTGTAGTCTCTTTGCCGTCCCAGGTCTGTTTCTGCAGCAGTTTGCCATTGTCAAGGCTCATCACGGTCTGGGCACAGAAAAGGAGACACTCCGTTAAGCCCCCACAGACAGGGCAGTTAGCGTAAGCTAAATTTTTCGGGGGAAAACAAAAACAGCACCAACAACAACACTTCCCAGTTTAGCACTGACTGACCGTCGTCTTCCTGTCGTCAGCCGTGGTCTCCTCGAACGACTCGTTCAGTTTGAACTTAATCTCGGTGGTCTTAAAGGTGCTCTGGGACTTCATGCATACGAGCCCTTGGTCGTCCACACTCACTACAAGGTTGGGCTTGGTCCTGTTTCCTACCTGGCGGGTGGCGAAACCCACACCTGAAAAACGCGTTCAGTAGCGTCAGAGCTCAGAAATAACAGCGCACAACGGTCATTCGCTGCTCTGTATCAGCCTACAGTTAAAACAGATCCTGCCAAAACAAACGAAAACAAACGGGACTCGGCCCCTCAACATCTCCACAATCATTTGAGCCGTTACTTCAGTCTAACTTTAGCCTGTCAACTGAGAAGAACATAGTGGTCATTACCCAGAGCCTTCATGTACTCGTCGAAGTTCTCGCTGTTGATCATCTTCCACGTTCCCACAAATTTATCAACCATCTTCGCAGCTGATGTTGCGGTTGCTATGGCCACAAAGAGACACTCGGGTATCAACACAACACTCACTGAGCTTTTCGGCACCGCGCCGCCGCCGTTTTATGGTGTTTCTGCAGCACGTGCGCGATCGCGCCAACCAATCAGCGTGTTAAACGTCACTGAAGTGGCGTCCCACATTCGCTGACGCCCAGGGCGATGCAGAATGAGGGAAAAGGGTCCCAGAGCGAGTTTAGAGCACAGAACAGCCAACTGAACACAAGAGCACCACCTGACTGACTCACTTCTACTATAACGGCCTGGATGCTTAAAGACCTTAACGACACATGAATGTGCGCTAATGGTTATTCCAAAAGCAAGGGTATTAATAAGAAGCCTGCACCCCTTTGCTGCAGCATGCTGGAACATTGCTGTGAGGATTTACCTGCATCCAGCCACTAGTGCATTAGTGAGGTCAGTTACTAATGTTGGATGATGAGTTCTGGAAAAAAATAATGGCACCTCACTTCATACCAAAGGTGTTGAACGGAGAACACAGAGAACACAGTTCCACTATTGGTAAAGATTTTCTATGGAGATTATAAAAGCACTGTGCAAATGAATGCCTCAAAGTAGCTGAAGTAACTACATCAAAAGCAGTGTTTGTATAATTCTGGACATGAAATGTAGAATAACAAAGTAAATGCACTGAAATGTCCGTTTATCTGTATACCTGTTCATCCTCCCTTTCCCATTCATAAAAGAGATGCACATAAATCAGCTGTGAATTTCATTTCATCATCACTCAGTGTTAGAAATCTAAACAATAATAACTGAAAGGCATATGATCTGAGACAGTAGGTTTATTTAATGAAAACAGAGCATAAATAGGGCTTCACAACATAAAAAAGACACACAAAAAGCACATCGATACATCTATTTCTTCCCTCCTGTTTTGGCCTGGGGATCTTTAGCCATGCAGCGTGTCTGTAGAGCAGAAAGCATCTCTTGGCTCGTCAGTTTGGATCCTTTCATCACTAACCTTTCTCCATCCACTGTGGGGGGGGGGGAGAACAAGCATTAAAAATTAAAAAAGGAAGCCACAGGAAGGAAACCCACACCTCCACATGTCCATAAGCTACTAGGCCACAAGTTATCAGGCCAAAGACTACTATAAGACCATTACTACTTAAAGAGAAATCAGTCTGTGTCAGGGTGCGCATAACGGATATTCACAACTTGAGTTCACTCACTGAATGTGACGTCAATCACGGGATCTGACTGGTCATGTTTCACTTCTGTTATGACTTCACAGTTCATATTAGTCGCCCTCGCCTTTTCAGATCCCACCAAAACAAGAAAATCTCTGGAACAGAAATCATTAGCATGTGATTAACATTCAAAGGAGTCTATATGCAATTAACTGCCATATTTCTATAAGAACAGCAGATTTTACCAGTATTTTTTTTTGTGATTTGAGCTGACATAACTTTGAATTAAGCTTTCCAAAGCGCTGTATTTCAAAATTCCTTTACAAATAGGTAGCTCAATGGTGAGCAAAAACTGTGCATGGCAGCAGCTTTTTTAACCATTTAAAGCCTAAAGGCATGTATGTGGCTCATACTTGACTTCCACATTCATATAAAAAAAATAGCATACACAAATTTACATAGATCTTGAAATGAATAACTAGAGAGAAAACCCAGTGTTTAGCTTTTCACTTCAACTGTAATTCTAGTAGAAATCACATTGTAACTGACTATCAAACAGTTACTGGGGTTTCTCATTACTGACCACTAAATACTATCGCAAAAGTTACACAAAGATAATTCAGGTCTACCAGACACCTGACAGTTGCTTTACTTTCCTGATAGTCACCATCTTTTTCCCCTTGAAAGGTAAACAACTTTGATCTGCATGAATAAACACATGATCCACAATGAATCCCTGTTCAGTCATGAACATTGATGAACTTCATGTGTACCAACCCGTGCCTGATATCAGACAAGAAGAAGAAATTGCAGTGATGATGCTGGTAAAGGTTCTAGTTTCTAGCTTTATTTCATGCTTGAGACTAAACTCCTAAAAGAGGGCAGCACACCTTCCCAATCACACCTGTCAGCATAAGCAGCAGAACAAATGCAACTCAAGACCTCCAATAATTTCACAGTAGTCTTCAAACGCCATGATGATAAGCACAGAGTTCAAGGTAGAAAATACAGACTTCATGATTTTTGTAATCCACATCGTTTAGAATACTTTGTAAACCTACACTATGTAGAGTTGAGTGATTTCAAATTGCGAGGTAAGCATTAATGTTTGGGAGTTATGGGGGACTTCCCTCCTTTTAAGGTAGTCTATAATGTATCTGTTGCTCTTCTAAAACTCCGCCTAAAGCAACTTGTGAAAAAGGTGTTTTATAAATCGAATATATTATTCTTTGTTTATTACCTCTACTACGACATCACGCGAAGCCATAAGCAAAAGTTAACTACCACTGTCAAGGCGTTTTTACTGTAAGAAGGTAAAACTGTCTTATTTAACAGGCTATAGCCACAAACCCGAGAACAGCAGTTACACTAGTCAACCAGCACAGCCAGCAGCAGCTACTCCGCACAGAAACAGACGGTCTATAACACGATGCTGCGCGACGTTACGTCACTAGCGCGTTATATTCGCCTTCGCAGACACGAGCAAATGCAGCTACAGCAGGGCATTAAACACGCCCAGCTAACAGAGTTCAGGGATCAGGGATGAGGCTGAACTCGGCAGGCTTTCCCTGCTGCACCATTTAAGGTGGAACGGGAAAACTCGAAGAAGAAGCGGGCTTTACTATTCTTTCATCTCACACCACATTAACCTCAACCTCCGTCAGTCACCCCCCTGTAACAGTTTTATATACGTACCGTGTGGCGCGAACGTTGGACTCAAACGGGCAAAACTGTACAACTATTTTCTTGACCGCCTTTAGCACCACGGGCGCCCTGGACGTGGCCATGTTTCTTCTCTATAACCTTTGAACTACGGCGTTTTCAAACCCAAAAGGCTTCGCGGTCCGTTACATACTTTTAAGGTGACTTTGCTGGATTTAATATTAATAACCTAATCTAATCTAATAATATGATATACTTATAGTATATGTTATAACAGTACAACCTTTTGGAGACCGACTTATTTTTCGAGATTTAATGTCAATAATTATCCTGGCTGTGTTTGACGGTGCTGAACTCTTATTTTGACAGGTGGCTTTGCTGAAGGATGAATGAAAGACATTTTGACCAATGAAAAGCAAGCTGCAGCCTGTGCCCCGCCCACATATTTTAAATTAAACCACGGTACACGGCGCCCGTTCAGAAAATTCCTTTTCGTAAAAAAGAGAAAAAAAGTCCTTTTCTTTTCTTGGACATCAGCGAGAAAGCAATGACAAAACAATGCTTTTTATTTAATCTACTAATATACATTTTTACATTGTATTATTATTTTCATATGCTCTGTAAACTTGACTGAGAGTAACTATGAAGAAAAAATAAATAATTAAAAAGCTAAAGTGATAAAGCTAAAAGGTGATTTTTTTTTTTAGCAATTTTTGTATCAGATTACATTTACTGCAAATATTAACAAAACAACAGAAAATCCAAATTTGATTCTGAATCAACACATAAAAATGGTATATATTTTTTTACATGTTCATAGAAGGTATAACTGCTCATTTTATCATTTTAGACCAACCAGAACAAGCTCAGTGGCATTCATCCAAAGGTTTTGTTATTGGACATGAATGGTTAGTGGTCGAGCATGTGCCCCATTTGCCTCTTAATGACTAATAATTTGACACAAGAATGGCCGTAAAATGACGTGGGTCCAATTTCAACACATTTTAGCATCATTAATGATTCCTGCATGTTTAACTGCTCCAAAACACTTATGTCGTGTTGTCATTCTGTGGTCAGTGCCATGCTTTTATGCCCATATAAAGAGCTACTGGTCTAAAAGCAATTTCAAAATTTCTCTATGAAAAATGAATGGAGTTTTCAAAAACTGTCTCTGTCACATCCGGTAATAATCAAAAATGTGCCAAAGCTGATACGTTTTGTCCTGTGAACAGTTTTCTCTCAAATATCACTGGATGCTCTGAATTATGAAGTTGTCAAAGAGATATCAAATGTGAATATTATGTAAGCTAAAGTTGCGGTGCACTGAACTGATGTCATTAGTCTGGCAGCCTCCTTTAAAAAATGCATGAACCAGCACCCTTTGGCATGTGCTAGCTTTATAAGCTGACCTGCATTTAGGCCACTGCTGAAAATGAACAGACTGAAATTGGTTTTCACCTATTTTAATACTCTTCTGGTCATCCTTGAAGTAGACTGACAAACCACAATGAAATGTGACCATCGTCGAGCGGTGCTACAGGACTTGCGTATATCATCAGTACAGCATAGTACCTCAGTGTTTTGATCATTTTAATGTGTTTTTAATGTTAATAATGTTAATATCACTACTTAGACCCTGATAAACTGCTTTAGGCTATCAACATAACCTATTTATTCTTTCAATGCTGGTAACATTTTCTGATGAGGACATGTGCCGGGTTCTTGTGCAAATTTTTCCATTCCGCCTTTAATGATGCAGCAATTACATTCTGGTGCCTGAGGCATTATAGCTATCTAACTGCTGCAACATTTAAGGTAGAATGGGAAAAGTTGAACAAGAAACTAGAAAATAAGAAGTTGACTTCAGCTTTGCAGTCATAATGCTGGTAGTATTTATGATAAGCTGAATTTAGCTGTTACCATATTCTACCTAGAGGATTTATGTACAGAGCTACCATGAGGAGCCTGGCCTCTTCTTATTTCCTCTATTACATTAAACACATGGCTGCCAGAGGACACCCACGAGCGAGTCTGCATTGAATGGGAGTGACTGGAGCTAAACAGCTAAAAATGAGAAGTTAAATACATTCTAATCACTCGCCCAGGGCTTTCCCTTAATTTTAGGAAATGGAAGGATGTATTTTACTGAAAAAGCAAAGAAAACTTACTTGTACAGTTCCTTTTTTCTACAGCAAACTGGGCAGCAGGGCGCTAACATTGCTGCTACTGAGTGCTGATTGGTTGGCGAGCGAAGCAGCTCACTGGATGTTCGCACTCACTGATCTCATGAATAAGGTGCTGCTTTAAACTACTATATGTATTTTAAGCTGTTCGGTGTACATGAAATAAATGTTATCTATGGAATTAAAAGTATTAATATTTAAGCATTTGTAAACTGTGATTTTGGTCAAATGCTACTTCTTAACCCATTCATTTTGGACTCACTCAAGAGCGCCCTCTAGTGCCTGAAAACCTGGAAGACAGTACAGAGTGGCAATTCTTTTCAACAAGTTCTCAGGAGATGCATATAAATATGCACTATGGTAGGAAATTTCGACATGCCTTGCTTTTGTGTAGCTTAGTGATGTGAAATTGCTCTAAACTATCAAAATATTGTCATATTTGTATTTGACAGTAGTGCTATTTACAATTATTACAAGTTTGACTGATGGAATCTTAAAATAATTATAACACCATTTTGATAAAAGCCAACCTAATGGTGTGCTGTGATGCAATGTGAGATTCCTTGTGATGTTCTTTTTGACTACTGGTTGTTGCTGTAGTTAAAGAGATAAGGCTCTCTGCATGGCCTTGCATGAAAGCTTGATGTTTATAATGAACAGCCATTTGCTTTAAACATGAGGAGTCACCAACAAAATAAAAATAAATGATTTATTATTATTTATAATGGTAAAAAGCAATGCTGTCACCACTGCCACTAGAGTTCAATCCAAATAAGCTTAATAGCTAGATAAGCAAGAGGCCTACTGCATGGTGAGGCAGACCCCTGGAATGCTGAGAAGGTTATCTGTAATTAAACTGTGACTTAATAGAACCCCAAAGAGAATTCAGCAAGATTGAAACCTCCCTCCAAAAAACTGCTTAGGGCCCCTAAAAAGTTAGAGCTGGTCCTGACTACCCCAGTCTATTCATCTAGCCTTTATAATATGATGGGTATTATAAACGGGCCGGTTTCTTGGACATGGAATAAGCAGTATTGGAATAAGTTACAGTGCTAATGGTGAATCACCACTGGATATTGTTTTAAATCAAGGCTTAGGCTTAATCCATCTATTACCGAGGGGCTTCGTTCAGTCATTAATGCTCACCTCCACTAGATGGCAGGAGTTGATCGCATTTTGCATGATATGTGTATCCAGCCTCTCTATTTGGAGTTTTTGGATGGCTGTCCCATCCAATGGGATAAAGAGAGGGCCGCAACTGGCTGAATAATAGAACAGACAAGCTGAAAATAATATAAAATAACTAAAATTGTTTGTTTCAGTCAGTTGGGTTGCATTAATAGGGCAATGTTAATGTAACAAAGTATTGTTCTGAATTTTGGATGTTGGCATTTCTACTGGTACATGTATCATGAGTATCATCAGTGTAAGTGCAGCTGTAAGTGCAGCATGGTATAAATAGTTAAAAAAATAGTTTTTTTAAAAAAACAAGGTTTTGATATAATAGTGTCGATTGCACATGTCAGTCATATCTGAGATAGCGGTATAGCGATGGCAAGTTATCTGTATCCAATTTGTCTTTTCTACTCAGTACCCTGTTAGACATAAAGGTTCTGTCTAGATACATGTTTCATTCATCATGGTAGAAACTATGTGAATGTGCCCTCAAAGGTAATACAGTGGTTTTAAGGTCCAGTTGTGTACTTATATAAGCTTTTCCCAGAGGAAAAGCATGTTTGTACCTTTTCATCACCTGATGTTTTAAAACAGAACAATACAATAAAATGCCTGTCAATACAACTAAGAAAATATCATTTCAATGGATTATTATGGTACAATTGTATTGTCTGACTAAAGGTAGTGAGATGTACCCTTGAGGATCCCACCCCTGTGACAAGAGGGGCACTGCCCCAGTGACAGTTTCATACCTTTTTTCTGAGACTGTACTTTGCAGTCCAGACCCATTGGCCTTTGCTATTTCTTCAATAATTATTCCCATATAACAATTTTCTCAAAAAAAAAACCTCTCAAATGTTGCTGTGACAAAGACATTTTACCAGCCTATCAGTGTTTTGACCTCTTGTTTACACTTGTTACACCTAAATACTACACTTGTCATGCAGTTGTTTCTGAATTTGTGAGAAAAGGCATTCTCACCCACCCACGCCCTGGTTTTCCACAACTCTACCACATATTCTTCGTAGTTTCTGATGACCAAGAGTCTCCTTCCTGAGAAGGCGAGCACACTATGCATTAGAAGCCCTATATTTAGACCAAGGACTGAAGACCGTACTTCCTATGAAACTCCTTCTGAAAGCTGGTTCCTCTTTTGAAAAACAATAATGGTGAGTAGCACTTAGAGCTGCTTTATGTTTTCCAAAATTAGTCAAGCCTCTAGATACACCCATAAACAATGCACCAGAACTCTCAATAGATGAGGTCAGCCGTTAAGAATAAGGGTTAAAGGCTGTATTTTTGATGCGACATGCTAAATATACTTTCAGCTCCTGACTCACAAGCTCAGTATGGCTTATAGGTGCATGGCGGGAAGCCAGAGCACTTCCAGCTTTGTTTATTCAAGTTAGTGAGTGGGCACTGTGTGCCCAGTTCAGCAGGACAGTACTAACCCTCAAGACGTTGTCTCAATGAGTATGATATCAAACATTATATGTGCAATAACAATGGCTTGTCCTAGGAGCAGGCCATGCAGCAGCATGCATTCACAGTGAGGGAGCTATGAATGGACTGGGTTTCCCAAAAGCGTTTTTAGCATGAAGATTATTCTTAAAAGGTAAAGTGAACATCACACTGGACACTATCTCCATCTAGCCCTGACCATTTCTGAAACTCTTACCTCCATTAATTATTGTTGCTACTTTTGACAAACTTTCAGTTCAGGCTACCTGGTAAGATCCATAACACTTGTGCGAATGGTATAAGAAGCTCAGACATAGGAAGTAGTACTGAGGATTACATTTGGAAAATTAAAAAATGTCCAAAAATAAATGGGCTTTTCAAGGTGTTTAGGGCAGACATGTTTGGGAACTGACAAAAGACACATGTTTGTTTACAAGCAAACAAAATGTGCATTCTGGAAACTATTTTCACAGTAATAGAACCAAGGAAATCTTTTAGCCAGTTGACAATATCAGGTTAAAGCGGCAAGTTTTTATGTCTAATGAAATTTACCCCGCCCTTTCAACCTGCAGCAGTTTAGAGCTGCTCTTTCAGCCTACAGCAGTTTAGCTCCACCCATTGAACCTACTGGAGTTTAGCTACACATATAGCCTACAGCAGTTTAGCTCCACCCACTCAGTCTACAGCAGGTTAGCCCCACCCATTTAGCCAACTACGGTTTAGCTCCACCCATTTGGCCTGCATCATTTTAGCTTCACTCATTCAGGCTATATTAGCTTAGCTCCCGGGTTAAAGCGGCAGATTTTAATGTCTAGTGAAATTAACCCCACCCTTTCGGTCTACAGCAGTTAAGCTCCACCCGTTAAACCTACTGGAGTTGAGCTGCACACACTCAGCCTACAGTAGTTTTAACTCCGCCCATTCAGTCTACAGAGAAGGTTTTAGCTAATGCTAAAGCTAACACTAGAGCTTTTCAGAACAATGTTAGAAATCAGCGTTTTTTTTCATGAGGTCTTTCAGCAGACTTCAGGGAGAAAATACAAAGAATGGTGTGGGTCGCTTGACAAGAAAGGTACAATCTAGAGACAATAGTGATTGGGTTGAGCCTGTGGTGATTATCTGAATACAGTCACTAAAACTGGAGCCAATTCTGCTGCCACAATATATAAACCATACCAACATCAAACGAGGATGGATGGGGGTGGGGGGCTGGGGTGGCAGTTTTACAAGAGGGATGAGTTTTGTTTAGTTTTTTTTTTTTTGACTAGAGGATGGCAACTGCTTGCATCACCTCTTCAAATGTACCCCTGTGATTTTCTTGAAAGCAGTACATAGTTACTTCAGCGGAAGTGAAGTCACCTTGCTCCACACATTGATTTTTCATTCTACTTTTATGTGTGTTATATGTATACATGGACATTTTATTTTCAAAAGGCAGCAACTTGTACACCAATATAATGTGTATCATTGGCCTAATGGAAATAAAACACTGTTCTCTGGCCTAAAGTACACCAACTCCCATGGTAAAAAAGACATAGAATCCATTTAAAGTTTCTGTTGGTTCCTTGATGGTAATTTTGCATTTGCCTGATGAGTTGATGCCACAGTGTAAAGGATTCTAGTGGTTTAATAGGTGTCCTGGGACTGATACTAGAGGAATTTGGTGGTTTTTGATAACATCTAAAGGTGTGAAACAAGTGATCTCTACAGGTAACTATTAAGACAATTCCCATTAGAAAGCAAAACTATCAGGCTTTAATTCTGCTAGGTTTAGTGGTCTTTTTCCAGCAGGGTCCAGTCCTGCAGTCTACCTGCACTGCACAATCTTTGATGTCCTTCCTCTGACCAACATGAGTCACATCACTAATCATTAATCCCTTTGTGAGCTGAATCAGTTGCAGGAGAAAAATCACAAAACAGAGGAGCTGTCAAGGCCACGAAGGCCAAATTTGTTGAACAGTAAGCTAAATACTTAGGATTTTGCACTCGGCGAACGTATACTCCGAAAGACTACATATCCCAAGAGCCACTCGGGTACTTGCTAACCACAGCGATGTATCACTCCACCCCAATCGCAGGCGGTGTGGGGGAGTGGCTTGGCTGCAGTCTGCTCCTCTACACCGGTGTGCTGGAGCTACAGCGCAGTGCTTTGCATGCTACAGCCTTCAGAACCATAAAGAGGCTCTTGCGCTTTCCTGTCATTTCACACTGAAAGCGCAGCAAGTTGCCCCTTATTTTCTTGTAGGTTTCGACTTTCCTCGGGACGACGGAGCCGAGCTTATTCCAGTGTGAGCTGTTGGCGGGTCTATGGATGGTCGTTTTGGGTGAGTGGGCTTAACATCGCTTTCTGAATCCCTGAGAAAGTTCGCGTGGAGCGAATCTGTGGTGGCGATGGTGAGTGTGATGACAGCAGAGTGCTGCGGTAACTGAGGTAAAACTTACCGCGTGTGTGTTGTGTGTGCCGCAGCAGCCTCTCAGTCGCAGTGCTGTGTTGGAATTCAGTAGTGAGTGAGAGGGAAGCCCACCGACACTAAACTGATTGAATGATGATGGTATCAGGGTCGACCGGCTCTGTGTTCTGGTGCGTTTGGGACGTTATTCAGTGGTTAATGGATGAGGAGATGCTGGCAGATTCCGAGGTTATTGATGGAGTTGGTAGCTACAAGCCACACCAACCAGATGAAGCTGAAATCAGCTTCTTTTCCGCCAGCGTCTTCCTCTAATTTTCCCGGTCCACCTTAAGTGGTGCAGCAGTTACACTCTGGCGCCTCTTTCTTGCTGCGCCATTTAAGGTGGGACGGGGAAATTCTAAGAAGAAGCTGGCGAGTAGGAAGCCAAGCTCAGCCTCGTACCAACTGGTGGTATGAAAGCTCATAAGTTTGTCAGGAAAAGCTATTCTGCCGTTTCTTTTCCATATAAACACACACATACAATATTTATAAGAAGCAATAGTAAAGATTAGCTATGTGAAATTTTATCGTTATAGTGACAAATTGCGTCACGACGGGTTTTTCTGAGGGTTTTTCGTGGATTTTGTCAGTGCTTAATGAACATTTGCAAATTAGAGAGCGTAGTGAATCCTGTTTGATTGAATTTAGTGCAGGATAGTATTGAAATATTGAATAAGGAAAATCTGTATTTGTTATTTTATGACCTTTTTTTTTTTTTTACAACGTGGCACTACAGTTTTGCTGATACATTTTCTCTGCTCCAACTTAAAAACCTCAGTAAAATGAAATATCTTACTTGTACACCTACGCATATGATCCATATATATGTTGTGAAGTGTATACATACACCCATTTTTCCTATCAATTCGTTTTGTATATTTCCTGGTTAAGTATTTTTTTGATCTTCTTTTCTGGTTAAATGTTAATCACTGACTTGTGGTGTCCCTTATTTTTCTGAACAAGATGTTAGTTAGCAGTTTTAATATTTACAGTGCAGCGTGAAAGAATGTGCAGTGTCAGAGTTTGCACAGTACTTACCAGCCTTCCAGTCTCAAGTTCAAACCACTGAAATGTTCATTTCACATATAAATATAGCTGATTTCTGCATGATCGCCTGCTGTAGTGACCTCCACAATCGGAAGAAGTCAGCAGGTTTAAGTAGAATCACACTGGATTCTTATAAAGCTGTTGGTTTCATCTCCTCTCTCAGGGCATCTAGAAACAAAACAGTGGGATTGAGGTCACATGGAGGGATGTGCTGGGGGCTTGCCCTTCAGTCTTATTAGACTGGTATTACTGCCTTGGTTGGAACAGTGATGCACTCTGTTAATGTTCTGTGCTCTGCTGTGCTGAAGGTTTCGCCCACTCATTGACTGCACCCGTCCCTCCGGTAGAACATTTTTAAAAGCTGCAACCTGGATCTGCTTTAAGATCACTCCCAAAGGGACTTATTGGTCTGCAAGACTTGGAAAGAGCGGGCTACCACAGCTCTAGTGATACATTTTATTCAGCACATCTAAATGTCAAGTGGAGGGCAGGGAGATACCTTGGTTTCCCACAAATATCCTTAAACCTCTGCAGAGTGAAACTGAAAGCTGGCCAGAACCGCTGGTGAAAAGTTCAGCCGTTGCGTTCGTAGCACTCTATCTTTTGCAGGTTGAAATATTAATGAGCTTCTTACAACTGCTGTGGTCATCAACCATGAGATGAGCAAGTTGATGGATTGCACTTTTGTAAGATAGAGTCGCATTTGAGGCTTTTTTTTTAATATATTCTGGTGTTGTAGTCGTACGCTCTGCTTGGTTCATGCCCAATAGTATTCACGTGCCTGGATGTTTCTCCAGCTGGAGCGTGTTTTCCATAACAGTGCTTCTCAAACTGGGCTTAGTGCTCAGCAGGGGGTTGCTGAAGGCTGCCAAAGTGGGCTTTTTGGCACACAATGATAGATCTCATGCTTGAATATAGTATTATCTCCAACACATGAATGAACATGCTGTGTATTAGCATTTAACTGCATCCTAGTGCTCAAGGTGGGCCATTGTGTTTCTCTCTATTGGTGGCGAATGTAGATATTCTGTATGCTGAACTCTCTTGAAGAGCCTGAATCTTACATTTTTCTTGTATTTTCTTTCCTTCAGGTCCACATAACAAATTTGGATTTTTTACCAAAACCAGTTATAATTCATTTTTACCTGACCTTTTTTCAGTCTCTCTTTATCCCTTGGAATGAATAATTACAGTGTCTTTAAAACACAGTAAACAACATGTGTAAATAATCCCTGTTCAGATTAGCTGCTCTGTATTGTGCCTCATTAAAAAAGCAGTTTGGGCTGAAACACTCCTGAAGCACTTCATTGTTAATGATTGAGCTTGACTGCCGAAGGCTAAATAGTGCAAATATGTAAATATGCAGTTTTTTGTGACATCAGAGACAAAGAATTCAAAAATTCATTTATTAAACTTAATTTACCTGGAGGCTGAGCTGGAGGTGGCGGAGATGAAGATGCTGAGATTTTCGTTGGGAGTGACAAGGATGGAGAAGATTAGAAATGAGCAGATCAGAGGGACAGTGAAGGTGGAGCAGTTTGGAGATAAAGCCAGAGAGGCCAGGTTGAGATGGTTTGGACATGTGTTGAGGAGGAATAGTGGATATATTGGGCAAAGAATGTTGGAGATGGAGCTGTTGGGTAGAAGGAGAAGAGGTAGACCTCAGAGAAGGTTTATGGATGTAGTGAAGGTGGACATGGAGATGGTTGGTGTAAAAGTAGAGGAGGCAGTGGATAGGGCAAGATGGAGGCAGATGATCAGCTGTGGCGACCCCTAAAGGGAGCAGCCGAAAGAAGAAGAAGACAATGTCTTAAACTCTAACAGAGTTTACATGTCCAAAACAAAAAAAAGGAGGCCCTTTAAATTGCATAGATTTCATTACTCAGTAAAATTACAGGCCATATGTAGGTGCTGGAGAGAATGTCAAAGAGCGTGTAAAAACGAGCAAAATCCAACAAACCCGAAAATCTAAGAATTTAGGCTTTTTCCTTTTCCTCTGCCACGTGTGTTCCACGTCTTCACTTTTTTGTTTGGTTTTATTTAGGTGGGTCAGTTTTAACGTTTGGCAACAGCCCAATGAATGACCTGGACACTGCAGTGGCCAAGCGAAGAGGAAGTATTCAGAGCTATCGGAAGCACTGTTCTTCTTCATTTACACTATCTGCATAGCAGCAGATGGGTTGAACATGCATTTCTAAAACAATTAGAACATATATTTATTTATTTATTTATTTATGAACTAGGTATAGTTTAATACAATAAGTGAAAATACCTCCGACACACCTCAACTGGACCTTCTGATGCATTTAGTGACCGTATAAGCTACTCTTCGTGGATCTCTACAGTGGGGGCCTAAGGTTTCTAAATACACTGTGTATGCACCT
Source organism: Pygocentrus nattereri (assembly GCF_015220715.1). Classification (NCBI taxonomy): domain Eukaryota; kingdom Metazoa; phylum Chordata; class Actinopteri; order Characiformes; family Serrasalmidae; genus Pygocentrus; species Pygocentrus nattereri. Next base: position 5,233,652 of record NC_051237.1, read on the forward strand.
CTGACAGATTATCTCAGTAGGACAGTTGGACATGCAAAAATAGACAAAATGGAACAGATGAGACCTGCTTCCAGTGAGAGATGCTTAATGATGTTCATTAGATGAAGCATTGATTATGCCATTGGTGGTGCACTTTAAAATCCTCTCAAAGTTATTGACCCTTGCTGGATTGATTTTTCATTTGCTCTGAAAATTGGAATAGTACTCATTCTCCAGCTTCTAAATGCCATAGTGTGCTGATAATTTAAAGTAAAGGCCAATCTAGAGGACGCTGTGCACTATTCAAATGTCATTTGCGGTGTCCTCTCTTCAAGAAACCTCTTGATGCAAATATGTCACATAGAAGTTCCTATTTTTGGCTGCTCTTAGTACAGAGCGATAATAATTTATAGACACCTACACAGATGTGGAAAACAATATGCCAAATAGTGGTGGAAGCAAAGCAAACTAATTTGAATTGGGGAATTTACCTTGTAAATTCAAGGCCTGTATGATAAGAACGCAACAATGTCAGCATTAAAAGCCATAGGAAATGCTGGAGAGAGAATGGTAGCATCATAACTTGAGTTTCATTTCATAGAAATGCAGTATTTATGTTAAATGTTTTTGAATGCATGCAGTTTTTATGAGGAAGTAGGAATGAAACCAAATTTCTCCTCAGCAGTTTGCTGAAAGAAGTTACTGAATGTAGACTCCAAGTTCAAAATGCTACACATTCTGTAACCCAACAGTAAGCAAGCTACAATCACATAAGTACTGTAAAGCTTATATCTTAAATCCTAGATCATTCAAATGCTTCTCTGTGCCAGTTTACTCTTACAGCAATTCCAAATGTGATCTGCCAGTGAAACCACATTGAGAACTGCATGCTATTTGTATGTAGTGTCCTCAAAAATCCAAGAGATTGGGCATGAAGTTGCTGATGATTAAGCGGCGAAGTTGCTTAAGTTTTGTAACATGTTGTAGGTAATGCACAATAACATATTTCACTTTTCACAGCTAAATAAAGACAAGTAGGCAGATGAATTTCTGCAAACCATCTGAGAAAACCCAGCAGCCTAATGAACTTTAATTTTACTTGAGAAATTGACTGATAAACGTAACATTTATAAATTGCAAATTTACAGACTGGCTACAACTTGATCAGAAGAAAATGGTATATCTATTTCTATCCAGAAATATCCATACAATATTACTGGCAATTTAATGTCTAGATCATCAACTTTTGTATAAATGCAGGTGAAAGGAACTAAGCCATTCTGCCCACTCAGAGGGCAGCAGGGTCAGTTGAGCTCTTTTAGACTCCTGACCACAGATGGCTGTAGCATCATCAGGATTTGAATTCAGGTTCAGGTGGAAGGACACATTCCTCAGCTTAAGTCTGATGCATGCAGTTTACTTGGCTGCTGCTGTAGAGCTCATCTTCTTTGGTAAATGCCTGCGTCTGCATTTCATGAGTATTTTGTAAATGTTTCATAGGAAACTATGTTGACAAATTTCTCACAGAAGTGTACTGTGATAAATGTCTCATAAAAGCCTAATTTGGTAAATGTCTCATCAACAGGGCTGTAGTCAACACCACCTTTGTTGGGTCCAAGACAAGTCAAGACCAAGTGCAAATGAGTGCACGACTGAGTCAAGATCAAGAGTCCTTTTCAAGATCAAACCATGAGCAGTCTGCTTGTCAGCTGCTTCCAGTCCAAAATACTTGATCATTTCAGATTGGTTAATCCAGTCATTTAATGCTAGGTGATCTTTGTTGAGACCATAGACTACATTTAGCGAGGTCAATGCCAGTGTCCAAGACAAGTCAGAGTAAAAATACTGTGAAGTCTGAGACAATAGAAACAACTTGAATATACTACAGCACAACATAGACGTCTGCTTTGATAAATGTTTGGTAAATTTCTCATAGAAGTCTATAGACGGTGACAAATGTCCAGTAGAAATCTACAGTGAGGAATCTTATTGAAGTCTGTTTTGGTAAAGGCTTTTGTAGGTTTGTCTCATAGTGTCTCGTAGAAGTTTATATTAAAGGATGTCTCGTAGGAGTCTGATTTTGTGAACGTCTCAGAGGTGTGTATTTTGGTAAATATCTTGTAGAAATCTAGTCTTGCTTTGCTTAATGCCTCACACAGGTTCACTTTGGTAAACGCTTAGTAGGTTTTTACAGTGAGGAGTGTCTCACAGTAGCCTACGTTGATAACTGTCTCATAGAGATCTGCATTGAGGAATCTTATTGAGTAGGTTTGTAGTTTTATATGTTGTGGAGTGTATCATAGTCAGAGAGTGTCTTGTAGGAGTCCTCACTGAGGAATGACTCAAAGCAGTCTGCTTTGGTGTGACAGTGAAGTTTACTTTGGTAAATATCTCCAGTCTACTTGTCTCAGTTTGTGCCAGATTTATTCCATGATGCACTTGTGAAACTATTCAAGCAATGTATTTATTTTCACACAGGAGAGTGAGATTATGGGAAAGAATGTTAGAAAACCACCACATAGTCATCCTCGAAAAACAGGTGGAGAGAGCAAAAGCTTGAGTCATTAGATTTGTTTGACCGAATCCTCATGTAAAATGCCATTCCTTTCAGGTCTCGGAAGCAGCAGTGTAATGATGATTCACAGCCACTACCTGTTATATGTAGCGCTGACAGTGTTACACGCTCGTCCAGAAATACAGCAGGTCTGATCTTGCCCGATGCTGCACACTCTGTTATCAAGCAAAGGGCCCATAGCAATTTTTCAGGACAACAGGGGCGTCTGACTCTTGGCTGTTATTTTGTTGGCTACACTCAGTTTGCACAGTGCAAATAGAAATTCCACGGTGTAGGGATGCCGCTGGCTTTTTCAAGTAAACACTGCAAAGGTAATTAAAGCAAATTGGCAGAGCCATGCAGGGAATTTAGGGGTTTCCCCTGGGGGGAGTTCATTTCTTAAATCAGAGACCTCCCTGACGGGGGGAATATATCTCTTGACACATAGAGCTCTCGTGCTGTGTTTCATTACCCTGTCTCATGGCGGAGGGGCATGACTGACCTTTTACAGTAACACACCATACGCTCACGATTGTAACCGTAGCATTACAAAGCCATAGGCAATCATTTAGAAGGATTACTGACTGCTCCGCTTTGGGTGTGACTGCTGTGTGTCATCATCTTATGCCAGTAATATAACTGAAGTTGTCTTTCATTAATATCTTTTTATCTGAAGGTCATAGTTATGTGGATGATAAAACTGAAAAATAAATGTGTTGAAACAGTTAAGATAAATGTACTGATGGACCGAGTAAACATTTGGTTTTCTTTTTATTGTCATCTTTTTATCATTATTTTGTCATTATATTTAAAATATAAAAAATAAAATAGTTTTGGTTATTATCACTGGAGCATCACAGAACTGTGTCCAACCTCTCCAATGTTAGGATTTTGGTGAAATAGTGGACAGCTGAAGGTGCGCTCTGCGGATTCTGTGTTAAAGCAGGACAGCTGGAGGGCCACCAGAGGTTCCAGTCCCCAGACGTTCTGTCCATGTGGAAAGATCTCCCACAGGCATAGCCCCGTTTGTATTAGATGATGCAGCATGCTGGCCAGCTCTGTTTCTGCTTGGTTGTGTGATACATTTGTCCTCAGTGCTGCACTGAAAGTCTAGAACAGCAGCCTGTAGCAGGAGCCTCTGGTCCTCATGCCATTACTCTGTGTTTTAGCAGGCTGTTGATGAAAGTGGATTAGGGTTTGCACAATATATTGTTAACCATTGTCACCATATTGGCCTTTGCAATACTGGGATTGTGAAAAGCTGCCGTATGTAAATTAGCTCTATAATAAATCACTGTTTTTTGTGCTATGAGCGTCTTGTCTGCTCATGAATGCTCTGTGGGTGCTTGATGAATCAGGCTGCTCACATGATCCAATGGACATGAACAACTATAGTCAAAATAATGAAGGCCAATCTGTGACCATGCTACATCAAATATAGTGTATTGAAACTGTGATACTGTATTGAAACAGTGCTGGTTTACACACACACACACACACACACACATATATAAATATATATATATATATATATATATATATATATATATATATATATATATATATATATATATATATATATATATATACACATCTATCGTCCATACAAAACTGTTCTAACTCAGCGTAACACCTTTAGAAGGCAGCGGTGAGTAGTGTTTGTTTATTTTCACTCAAGCTGTGTCTGTTGTCAGTTGGAAGCTACTAACTTTCTCGTGCTAAACACTGATAAAATCGAAGTCTTACTGGTTGGCCCTAAACATTTACTATCAAAGTCATCCAATTTTTCAGTTAGTACACTGTGTGCACAATTATTAAGCAAGTCTTATTTTTGAGGATTATTTTTATTAATCACCAACTACAGTGCTCTCCGTTAATCCAAAATATGAATAAACCTCAAAAGTGAGGTTTTGCCTTTCTTAGGAGAATATCTATATGTGCACAATTATTGGGCAACTATTATTGTGTAGAATTATTACGCAGTTAAATGAAAAACATTTTCTCATCTCACTTTTTTTATTTTCATCTGTTCAAGTGAGAATTATAAACAAACAACTCAAAGCTTTCCAATGACCATTTCTGAGAAATAAAAAAAAAAAAATTGTGACCAATATAGCCCCCCTTCAATAACAGTGATAAGCCTTCCATTCATGGAGTCTGTCAGTTTCTTGATGTGTTGACGATCAACTTTTTGTGCAGCAGCAGCCACAGCCTCCCAGACCCTGTTCAGAGAGGTGTCCTGTTTTTCTTTACTGTAAATCTCCCGTTTAAGAACTGCCCACTGGTTCTCAGTTGGGTTCAGGTCAGGAGAGGAAGGGGGCCACGTCATAAGTTTTTCATCTTTAATGCCTTTACTGGCGAGCCATGCAGAGGAGTACTTGGATGCATGTGATGGAGCATCGTCCTGCATAAAAATCATCGTCTTTTTGAAAGATGCAGATTCTTCCTGGACCACTGCTTAAAGAAAGTGTCTTCTAAAAACTGGCAGTAGGCTTGGGAGTTGACTTTGATCCTATCATCAACCCGAAAAGGTCCAGCCAGCTCATCTTTAATAATACCAGCATATACCAGTACCCCACCTCCACCTTGCTGGCATCTGACTCGAAGTGGAGATCTGTGCACATTATCCAGCCACGGGCTCATCCATCTGGTCCATCAAGAGTCACTCTCATTTCATCAGTCCATAAAACCTTGGAAAAAATCTGTCTTCAGATATTTCTTGGACCAGTCTAGATGCTTCAGCTTATGTGTCTTGTTCAGTGGTGGTCGGGTTTCAGCCTTCCTTACCTTGGCCATGTGTCTGAGCACTGAACATCTTGTACTTGGTACTCCAGGGTAGGTTGCAGTTCTGGAATATGACAGAACTGGAAGATAATGGGTTCCTGGTAGCTTCACGCTTGATTCTTCTCAAATCCTTGGCAGTTATTTTGCGTCTTTTTTTTCCTGAACACGTTTCTTGTGTCCCTGTTGACTATTTGCAACAAAACGTTTGATGCTTCTGTGATCACGCCCCAATATCTTAGCAATTTCAAGAGTTCTGCATCCCTCTGAGAGACTTTTGGTCATTCTTGACTTTTCAGAGTCAGTTCAATCTCTTATTTGGCCCATTTTGCCTAAAGAAAAAAGCTGTCGTTTTTTTCCCTTTGTCACTGTGCTTTACCATCACAGATAAAACTTGATAATTTAATGGTAGCTAGCTAGCAGCTAGCTATTCTAGAGATGCAGGAGTGAAGTGAATGCAACAAAGCACTTTGTTTGAAATTATGAAGGAGTATAAAGCTGAGTTTGACATCTATAATGGCATCAATATCCACCTTCCAGTTCAACCAGCCAGGTTTGAGGTCCATTATGTGATTATATTCTCTCATCTTTTAATTAATTTGATGATTTTTATTGGCTATTGCACATGAATGAACACCCATATGAAAAATAATTAAATGTCATTTTCATACTGACTTGTATGGAAAAAATATGACTGTAATCATATTGTTGCACAGCTTACTAATGACACTAAGGAGGTGGGAAGCCTGCTGAATTGAGGTGTTGATTGGTGCCAACGTTTACAAACTTTGATATTCCAACACAGCAATAGCATAGGATAGCGTAATAAATTCACAATGTATTGTCAGAGCTTTGAAACACACATGGTCACAGCTTTGCATAACAATATTACAGTGTCACAGGGCATCTTACACCCCTAATTGACAGATAACAAAAGCTTAGTTAATTGCAGTTTGTCCATTGCTGGGTGTTTCAGACTATTATGAAATAAACGTTTTAAAATGTATAGAAATTAAACACATAATACATGTCCTTTAATGCAAAAAACAGAACAAAACAATACAGTCCAATAAAAATAAGCTGTTCTTTTGGCGTGGAGTACCAGTACTCAGGAAATACGTGTTCATTATCTTTATTAATGCATATTTAACTGCTGTCTGATACCCTCATATTGTGATACTGTATATCTACATAGCTGGATCTTTGCAGTTTGGGTACATTGTCGATGTTGTAGATAAAGGTTGTGTCATTTTGTTCTTCGCCCATTCACTTTGTGTTTTGAATGCAGCGTCAGGTGTTGCGGTCATGTGCACGCAGAATGTCAACGCTCGTCCTCCTCAACTCTTCCCCTGCAGCTATGGCACATGACTGTGCCATACAAATGTCTTTCTGTTCTGTGCTTTTTACAGAGGAAGCGAAGAGGAGGGTTTATTTATTTACTTACTAGTCAGCAGCATAATGGTCACAGAGCCAGACAATATGTGTGTTGTCAAACAGACACATGAGGTCAGGTTTCTGATGCGCTGAACCAGCTGAGGTATGAATGAGTGCGATCAGATGAGAAATGCGATGACCGGGAAAGTGACGCTCATCGATCTGGAGCGCAGGGTGGGCCACACGCATAAAGCTTTCAGCTTCTCTTTCCTGAGGCCTGTGCTGGAACTTCCCAATCACTGTGATCTCTGGTGGACAAGGTCTTAGATGGGTGGAGAGCGAGAGAAAGACAGACAGAGAGAGAGAGAGAGCTTGTCTGATATTTTTTTTGTAGTAACTTCTCAGCATGCTCCACACAGAATGCACTTTTTCACAATTAGGCCGTCCCTCCCTCCCTCTTCCTGTTCCTCATAGGTCTTTAGGAAATGGGGCTTGTTATCTAGAGAGGGCATATTAATAAAAATCCCAGAAAAAAAACTCTGCCGCTAACAAAGAGCTGCCTGGCTGATAGAGGTTTGTGCTAAAGCACCTTCAAGCACCTTCATCCATTCGGATGGCTCTGGGTTGGAGTACCGTAGGTTTAGGTGCTGTTAAGAATTGTAAGTTTACTGCTTAAAATGCCAGGCCCAAAGTTTTATTACACACTTCTGTAACCTAAGAATAGCTCAACCAGTTTGCATTACAGTCCCTTTAGTTACTGAATAGTAAGGTTTAGTATGCAGTAATCCTGGGTTTTTAAGGGGTCAAGAAAGAACTCGTCAGAAACACGAAGCAAAACAGAACCTCATCTCTGACAAAGTCACCATAGCATGTCTAAATCAGTTGTTTGTTACATGAGGGAACACGCGTGAGAAATTGCCATGCTGAACTTTGTTCTAAGAGCCGCTTCCTATTCTGAGAACTGAAAGTGAAAAAAAAATGTGTGTGATCTAGAGCTGTCACAATAGAGAGATCTACTCATTATTCTTGACATGGAATCAAGTAAAGGAAAACTTTAAAACTATGTTATTGAAAGAAATCTAAAAAAACAGCACAGTAAGGCGTCAAACAACCCTCATTTATTTCATTTCCAGTCAAAATTGCCCTTAAGCACACCTTCATTTCTCAGATATTTCTGAGAAGATTTGATCTAAGATAATCCTTTTGCATAAGGTAGTAAAACATCTAGAAAAAAAAGTGAAAAAAAAATGGGATGTTCCAGAAGTATTAAAAGTTACAGAGAAGAGAGATTCCTAAATGCAGTACAGGACTGACCACTCCAGAGTCCAGATCTCAGCATCAATTAATGTGTTTGAGAATCATGAGATCATTAGAAGCAGAGAATGCGACTAACTTTTAAGGCTGAACTTGTGGAAGTGTGGAAAAACATCCTGGCAGATTTCTTCGGAAAAAAAGCAAGTCTTCTGAAAAGAAGCTGTAATGAAGGTAAAGGGTGGACAAACTGCATACTGAAAAATGAATATTAGTTGTTGAGACTTGTGTATATTTTATAGCTGCAATGTTTTCCACATTTTTCCTGAGAATGAATCACTTGTACTGAACGGCCACTTTGACTGTAAATTAAATGACAGAGTGCTCTCTGACTTTTCACAGCACTGTATGTGAGATAAATTAACATAAATGGGTGTGTCCAGCTTTTGTTTCTTACTGGAGAGAGACCAGAAGGGGGGGGGGGGGGGTGGTTAGGCCTATATTATGCATCAAGCTGGCAAATGATGATGATTCATTGAGAAGGTACACTGTTTGTCCAAAAGGGCATTTGCTCATCCAGTGTTTTTTCTGAAATGAAGAGTATTAATAAGAAGGAACAGCCTCTACTCCTCTGGGAAGACTTTACTCTGGATGCTAAATGAGGATTTCTTTGTATTCGGTCACAAGAGCATTAGTGAGGTCAGGTTCTGGAACATAAACACCATTCCAGCTTTCCCCAGAGATATTAGATGGAGCTTCATCACTCCAGAGAATGCTGTTCCACTGACCATAGACTCATGTGTGCTGGCTTCCAAGCATCTCATACTATTGGTCAGTGCTTTTCAATGGAAATTCTACAAACTGTGTGCACAGTTGAACACTTGTGTATTTTAATTAGCTGAATTCACTTATCAGAAGGGTGTTCACAAACCTTTGAATATGCATGTGTATTTTAATTGATGTTCTTTATTTTCATGGGCACAGACCCACAGTCCACAGACACAATGGCTAATGGGCCAAAAGATCTGACTACAGAAAGGCTCCTAGCTCTTCTAATGGTACCATAATGGAAGGCAATCGCATTACCATGGCACCCTGTTTTCACCCCTCCATCTTAAAGCAGAACTGAAAAGGCAGCAGCTCTGTGAAATGATGTGGTTAGGGCCCATTGAAGCTGTTTATTTTATTATTTTCTGTATTTTGTCTCTTGGGCTGTTGACAAACATTATCTGGCAGGACATTAGAGCAGCTTAAAAGACATCAGTGTTGGGAAACACTGTGTAAACCCAAGGCTGGTGATGTGCCAAAGAAGACAGTTAGTGAATATACTGTGGACAATGTCTCTGAGATCCATGAAAGACATGCTTTGAATGACAAGGCTCTAGCTTTTGGAGAGGGCCTCTTGAAGAAAGCAGCACAGCGGTGAAGTTTTTCCCCTTTTTGGTTGAAGATACACAGAGGAAGCATTACAGACATTGTTATGTCTTGTCAGTTGTTCAGTTTAGTTATTCTTCTGGTACCTTGGAACATCATAGATCCTGGAGCAACAGGATTTGTACGATTAAAAAGATCATTTCATGGTGCTTTTGTGTAGCAGATTATTCTGACACCCCCTCCCTCACGGTAATCATTATCATAATTACAGTCACTGTTTTCTGCTCTGTTATTATGGCATCTCACCATCGTAATAAGTGCTCATAGTAAAGGAATGATGCAGTGTATGAGAAAGTAGATTATGCCATGTGATTAAAAGACAGAGGAAGGCATTTCTCTCTCTCGCTCTCATTTTCTTCCTGTTGCATGGTCTGTCTCTCTCGCTCTATCTGTCTCTTTCTTTCTGTTGCTCACTCTGCCTTTCTCTTTCTGTCTCTCTCTCTTTCTCCCTCTCTTTCTTGTTCTAGATCTCTCTCTCGCTCTCTCTGGCTGATGAGTGCCTGTCAGAATAATCTTTCCAAATGAAGGTGCTGTATGTAATTGAGGAGTGCAGCGGGGCCTAATGGAGCGGGGCCTCTCTCTCGTTTTCTGTTTGTCTGTCTGACTATAACCGACATGCAGGACCCGAAAGACTGCAGAATCCTCTTTCTCTCTGGGTACCTCATTTGAATTAACACTGCAACAGAGCCACCAGCTTCTCAGCAAACCTGACTCCCATGAGACTTGCTTCTTCCCTTTCTTAAATCACTTTGACAAAGTAATACTGTTTTTAGAGTTTCACAGCAGGAGAAGAAGCATGCTCGAATCCTCTGGCCTTGCCAGTTTGCCAAGAGGTGAATAATGTGTAACTTTTAATCATCCTGGAAAGCTAAATCTCCATCTTGTTTGGAGGCCAGATGGCTTGATGAGTCCAGAGAGGAGAAAGATGCATTAGCAGAAAAGCAAATGTAGCTTGGGTGGAGGAAAGAGTCTACCAGTAACTGCTGATTTCAGTATTTGCTTCAGGGAGGAAATGAAAAATTGGGGGGAGAAGCTGAAAGAAAGAGGGTGAGAAAAAAGGGAGTGTGTGTATGTGTGTGTGGTACAGATAGAAAGTCACAGCTGGTTTTGGTACATCAGTACACAGCAGCAGTGACCAATGTTTCAGTCTCTCACTGGAGCGTAGAAGCCTGTAGAATGGTGAGCAGGAGAGCAGAGACATTTAACTGAGCAGCAGCTGAACTGACCAGCCTCCAAATGCGTTCCCTTTGTTGCTGCTGCTGACAGGTCAGGTACCACTTTAAAATAAGACTCCGCCTATGAATAGTTCATTAATCGTTTAAAATGAGTTTATTAATTAGATTTATTTATTAGATCTCAAAGACCTTAAAATCATTAATAAGCATTTACAACACCTATATAAATAGAGTAACAGTGACCTGTTGAACTCACATTCATTTATACTCACATATACTCACATGTACTCACACTCACATTCATTTGTAGTGTATTTTTCATCAGCCAGCATTAAATCTGTCAGCTTCATCACAAATTCATCATATAGAACAGCTAATTTTTGCCAGTTTTATGAATGTTTTATAACTGCTTATTAATGATTAATAAAGTGCATATGAAGCTTTGTAAACCATTTCATAAACCCTACCAAGGTAGTCTTATTTTAAAGTGGTACCCCAGGTTGAACACGCTGTGCAGAACATTGAGCAAGATCTGATTCAACCTGTTGAGAACTTTTACTTTACAAAATTTCAGTTTAAGTTGTGGAGATGACCACAAATAACAGTGGTGCTTTGCATGTGTGTTATATTTACTCATAACATGGCATATTTTCCTTTTGGAATTTGTACAGATGGGACAAAATATACTTGAGCAGCCATCAAAACACTTGAACCCCCCAAAAAAATACAGTTTATATGTGGGAAATACTGATGTGATGGAGTGGTGTAAAAAGACATCATGTGGCTTTAGCCCGAATGCCATAATTCAACTACATTGATTTTGAAACTTTAGGATGTTTGTAATAGTTCTAATAACATTCAAGTATGCAGTCTTTTTAGTCTCTCAGGCTGTTTTCAAACCTAGAAAAGCAAAAATGGCATATCTATATTGCATTATCAGTCCTCCAGTGATTGTATTTTTTTCCCCAGTTTTAATCATTATTTTAGATCAAATTGAATCTTGCGGTAGGACATTTAGGCCCTCCGAGTGATGTGCAGCTTGTAGTTGCTTGGAAAGAGCCTGCCTGAGCTGAGAGTTGGGGCAGAGGGTTCAACATGAAACATTTAGAAAGAGAGCAAGAGCTGGAGCATAATGTGACAGGGGGGTTGTGGACGTGCAGCAGCAGATGGAGAACAAATGGTGGTGAAGTAGGAGGAGCAGGCAGGGTACGGACATGGAAATTGACAACCAAGGGCAAGTGGACGTGGTGGGAAAAGGCTCCAGAGAGAGCACTGGGACAGGATGTATAGGGGAAATCCCTACTGTAATTGAACACACTGGTGGAGATAAGTAGTGATGCACTCGAGAATTGCATTGAGACAAATATATGTCATGCTGTGTGAAGCGTGTTGTTTTTGGCTGCTGGGTAGTTCAGCAGGGCTTAAGCTGGAGGCCCGTTTGGAGAGCTTTCCTGAGGAGATCATGGCATTTCATTGGATGCTATTCCAGACTATGTATGCTTCATGGATCCTCAAATTTATGGTGGAACTATCGTGTAAGCTCATTTTTCATTTCAGGCTTTATAGTCCTGGGATATAATGAGCAGTACCACTGCAGTATCACCTCAAAGGGCAGGAAGTCTATGGATTTGCGCAGTTTTCTCTCTCCACCTTCCTTTTCATTCCTCTTTCACATCCCAGTAAATCTCTGGCTTTTCCTCAGAGCCCTGTTCTGTCTGGCATCCATACAGATGAGAGAGTTAGGCAGTTTGGGAGTTAGAAGTTTTCAGTCTGAATCATCACCTTCCAGACAGCGAAAGGCTGTGAAACTATGCCTGTGAGGAAAAGCTTGAGACAAAAAGGGAGGAAAACAACATGTGAAGCTATGCAAATCCTTCAAACCGTTTTGCCATGGTTTCTATGGCAGCTCAGGGAGCTCAACGTGCCATGGCTGTCAACATGGTCATTATTTCTACTACCATGCAGAGTTTAGCTCCACCCCTAATCTAACACAAGTGAACTAGATAACGAAGGCCTTCAGAGAGGATCTGAATGTTAAAGCCAAGAGTAATGAATCTGAACTCTCCAGGGTGATACATCTTCAGGACCACAACTGGGCACTCCTGGTGTTAGGCTTCAGATTTCTCTCTCTCTCTCTCTCTCTCTCTCTCTCTCTCTCTCTCTCTCTCTCTCTCTCTCTCTCTCTCTCTCTCTCTCTCTCTCTCTCTCTCTTTCTCTCTCTCTCTCTCTCTCTCTCTCTCTCTCTTTCTCTCTCTCTCTCTCTCTCTCTCTCTCTCTCTCTCTCTCTCTCTCTCTCTCTCTCTCTCTTTCTCTCTCTTTCTCTCTCTCTCTTTCTCTCTCTCTCTTTCTCTCTCTCTCTTTCTCTCTCTCTCTCTCTCTCTCTCTCTCTCTCTCTCTCTCTCTCTCTCTCTCTTTCTCTCTCTCTCTCTCTCTCTCTCTCTCTCTCTCTCTCTCTCTCTCTCTCTCTCTCTCTCTCATGAGAGTTACATTACAACCAAGTTGTTTCAGCCACTTTGGTAGCAATAAGCAGAAATAATCGATGCAGAAGGTTCTGGAGAGAGTGCTTTTGGGCTTCGATCCCAGTCAGACCCCCACAGCAGAGTGACTAGCAAAAGGCTCAGACCATCAAAACAGATGCTCGGTGTTCTTTCCAAAAGTCCCAGTGACCCACTGGGTTGAAGATAATCTCTCAGTGGTATTTGTTTGCTCTTTCGGAAGGATGAAAATTCCTGTATATATTCATTCTGCATCCTGTATATAAAATCACATTTGAAGCCTTCATAAAATACTTGATATACTTATTTCGCAGATTACAAATTTAACTCCACACAAATGCGCCAATTATTGAATTTTTTTTTTTGTGCAGACACATTTAAAAATATCTATATTCATTGGAAGCTCTAGCCTACTGTTAAAGATCAACATTGTGTGCTGAATGTTTATTGAGCTTATTACAAAAAAATCAACATGGTATATTTTATCATATTTTGTTTTCTTATATTTGCATTGTGCCAAACACCCCATAACACTCATTGCTTTGAAACCAATGGTTAATAATACCATTATAACTCTAAATAATTCTGAATAACTGAATAGGTGTGTACAATTACCATCTTTTTGCACCATCACAAAAAAAGAAGCAAACTACAGCTGTCTCTCCAAAGATGTGCCAGGACAATGCGTGTTTACATATTCTGAACAGTGAACAGCAGTAGTGCTGGTGATAATCTCACAGTTTCGGTTAAAATACAAGAAGTTCAGTAAAAAAAATCGATTAATGTAACACCTGTGGTGAAAAGATTTCAATGTTTATTAGGTGCATATGAAATGAAAATTTCTTGGCCAAACCTGAAACTGAAACTCAAGACACACTTGGCTGAAAAACGAAACCATTAACTGCTTGGTTGTGTTATTTTACTTTATTCTACATATTGAAAAGGATGTCATGTTTATAAATGATACCAGACATGTAGTGCAGAAGTTCTTGGGTGTTTTATGCACTCTTTATACTCAACATGAGCGGAGATTATGAATCACTTGTCTAATGTCACTCACTAAATTATATTTGATGATGCCTTTATTGAATTTTGGAGGAGCTTAATGTTTAGGTGATGATAGGCTGCTGTGCCAAATGTTTGTTTTTTATGTATTTACTGCATTACTAACCTATTAGAAATAAATCTACATTTTTTATGCTAATTGAGGTAAATGTAGTTCCAATTTCTACATTTTATAAATACATATGGCATCAGGAGATATTGAAATAAAAACTATTAGCATCGGTCCAGAATTTTTATATGTCCTCATCGAAAACGTGATAATTGTGGTCACTGATATCATGCTAGTTATGCATTTTTCATTCCCTAATGGTGATCTGTCAGTGTATTAAAGTGGTTAATTTAGATTTACATTAGACATAATTAAATTATTATCCTTTAACTCCATCGCTTGTGTGTCTGCACTGATTGCAGTTCATTCTACTTCATTTTATTGATTATCTCCATAGAGTGAACCTTGCCCTTATTGGATTACAGTAACCACCTAGGCCTTTTGTAGTGGTGCTTGCGGGGAGCGCAGTGCTGCCGGGCCCCCGGGTGGTACATTCTTCATTCTGACCCTGAGTAATGGAGTTGTTGGGTGATGGATGGGCAGATTGGTGCCCACTGTGTGCCAGCTGGATAGTTTGGGCCTCAGTGAGCCACTCAGTGTCAGCTTGAGGGATTGCTCCCATAGTCCAAGCTCACAGTGCACTGCATGCTCAGAGCTGCCAGTACATCAACTCCGGCCAACAGGAAGCAGCAGAGAGATATTTCACATAATGTAGTTTTCATATAATACATTTTCATATGCAAGAAGATAGTGTTTGGACAGAATTTTTCCCAGTCGAGGTCTTATCAGGAGCTGTTGTTTTTGGAATTTAATACGGACTGGATTTGAGACCGAGAACTGAGACACTTGCTTTATAAAAACCTGTATTGTTATAAATATTCGTTATTTGTGATTTCAGTGCAGATATTAGAAGTTAGTGTCAGTCTGTGTGACAGTCTGTTGGGACGTTGTTGCCAGCTGTGGTCACAGAGCTTGGCATTATGGGGGAATAATGTGCAGTGAGTGGGGGCCACTCTGACATGTGTCCTCTGCAGAGGGCTTGTTTGTCTCCAGCACTTCAGAAGGTGCCTGTGATTGGACACAGATGTGGATTATGCAGCTGTGGTCTTACCGTGCCTATATGCTTACACAGCCTGTTCTATATCAATGCAGACCACACTGTCAAAGATATCTCATAACCTCATACATGCAGTGCTGTTGTGCACTAGCCTGATGTCATGCACATACTTTGCAGTCCGATATGTGAAAAATAGCAAGCAGCATTTGTCAAGCTGTGCTAGTGCCTTGAATTTTGTGCAGGAATAAAAAGTATAAAAAGTTGCATCTTCTGTTTGGCACACAGCTCATTTTGTGTAAGGATAGGAATCACTGAATGATTAATGCTGGCAACTGAAGTTCATGACTGATTACATGTTATGCTTGTTAAAGACCTGCTTCTTTCATGGGTGCTAAAAATGTGGGTATGTGTCATTATGAGGAGTTCTGAGCAGTGATACCATGGAAATATGATTAAAACACTTGCAGTAAGTATATTTCTATTTATATGTATAGCTTTAGCTGTATTTAGTATCACTTTTTCTTTTAGGGAATACATTGAGGCTTGTTCTATGCTCAAGCGCAAGTTAGACTTATTAGACTTTAGGTGTAAGTATAGATGATAATAATAACCTATTCATTATTGCTCAATGGTTTGCTTAACAAGGTCTTAACAAGGTGTGTTTCTACATCTTATCACACAATCGTTGCAGTGTGTTGTATCGTAACTTTGTAAATTTCACATAATTATTTGTGTTTTTCACATAAAAGACCAGACATAACAGAGATATCAGGTTTTAGTGAGCAAAGTACAAGACCTCAGTAAAGCCTGATATGTGTAAAATAAAGTGATACCCTATATTTGTGTATATCTACATCTAGTTGGCTAGGCTCCACATTTAGCAAAACCAGTTGGCAAAATAATATATGTCAAACTTACTCTACTGTATGAAGTAATCAAACTAGGGTCACTACCTGTGTGATAGAATACTCTGGAATAACTTTTGACGTAAAGTTGCTGCAGGAAAACAAGGGCAATAACTCAGGCTGCTTAAAGGGATGTAAAGAAGTCATTTATGCAGCAAATTGAAACAGAATGAAACAGCAGCAAGGATTGAAAATGTACTGGCATAATTGAGGAAATCAGTATGCAGTATCAGTACAACAACAAGCAA
Source organism: Pygocentrus nattereri (assembly GCF_015220715.1). NCBI lineage: Eukaryota > Metazoa > Chordata > Actinopteri > Characiformes > Serrasalmidae > Pygocentrus > Pygocentrus nattereri. Next base: position 5,250,019 of record NC_051237.1, read on the forward strand.
ATTATCACGAGTGTTAGAAAGGGAGGGGATGGTTGTGTGACTGTCAGTGTGTCTGTAGAATAGTTAACCCCTTGTTTCACCATTACTCATTTCTTAATTCCAAGGCTTATAACTCAGTATTCTTCTATGAAAATGATTTATTATTTATCTATGGGCTTTATTGTGTTTTTATCCTTTAGTTTTTAGATGTTTGTAAGTCAGTCCTGTGTGTATCTAATAAGTCTGTCTGTCTGTCTGTCTATCTCTAAACGTGTGAGATGGAGCGAGTAAACAAATGGGCTCCTGGGCTTTAAGTGATTGAATGACTTGGTTATTAGAAATAATTTACATTTCCGTAAAAATGTAGTGCAGTCTCAGTTCCTAGTTGCCGTTCACATAAACCGCAGGTGCTGCAACTCCACTCCAGTGCGTTTTGGCCTAATTTAACCCCTGAGTTGTTCTGTGAAAGCCTGCAGAGCTGCTCTCAGCAACTTTCATGTTCTCTGCCAAGTTCCTTTCGTGTGTGGTCATCATTAAATACCATTGCAGATACACAGTGAAAGAGAAAGCAGTGAAATGGAGAAATCTATCTATCGATCTATCTGTCCATCCATTCATCCACCTATCCTTCTATCCCTCCATGCAATTTCATTTATTTATTTTTCCTCTTAGGCCCACTACACACATATATATATATATATATATATATATATATATATATATATATATATATATATATATATATATATGTATTGTGTGTGTATTGTGTGTGTGTGTGTGTGTGTGTGTATGAGAATAACCTCATTGGCTGTATTGGGCATCACTCAACAAACAGTTAAGGCTGAAAGACACCTTATAACTTCAGTGTGAATGGGTGGAGCTAAACTGCTGGATAGCTGGATGTATGTTAATGTGTTGGTTTTTGTGGCATTTCAAAAACAAATTCAAATTGAGTAGTTTTTCAGCTTAGTATCCATATATGGACGGTGTGAACTGGGAAGTAAGTGTATGTATTGCAAGTTTTGAAGCGATGTTTATGTACTACATCAAACTTTTTAATTTCAGGAAACAAGGAAACTTCATTTTTTCATTATACAGGCCCTTGAAGTTATGTGGGAGAAAAAAAGAATGGAAGCCCAATACAAATGAAGAGTTTGAGCTATAGAATATAGTATAGAACTTACTAAGCGTGTGATTCCTTGTCACAGGTGTTTAGCAAATTTTTGTGGTTTTCTTACATCAGTTTTTTGCTGCTTATTGGACTGAGTGTGAACATCATGCCATTGAAGGTCAAAGGGAACTGCCTCTTGTTTTTTTCAGCAGTGTGAAAAGACTGTAGTGGTCATTTTCAGGCATTGTAGGCTAATAATTAGTATGCATTATGGACCTTAACTGCACCATTGCTCTAACAGGGAATTATTGGCAGCTTTATGCCTGAAGCAAACGAGAATTTACTCAAATAACTCACATTTCTAGATGTGAAGAGGTAGCAGTGGGAGTTTTTTTTAACTTGTGATCTCTTTGTATGGTGGAGAAGTGCAGAGTATCTGGGTGAGGCGAGGCTGGCAGCTGTGGCACTTCCACGTCTGCCTATTTCTCTCTTCTTTCGTTTCCAAGGGAACTTTAATAAGTCTTGCTCAGCTCTCTCTCTCTCTCTCTCTCTCTCTCTCTCTCTCTCTCTCTCTCTCTCTCTCTCTCTCTCTCTCTCTCTCTCTCTCTCTCTCTCTCTCTCTCTCTCTCTCTCTCTGGTCTGCTGCTTTGCTTTTCCTCTCTGTTGCTCACTCGCTCTCATCTTAAAGGAGCCGACATCAAAGCACTCCCTCAGCACTTGTTGCAGGTGTAGGTTTTTACTGCCACTCTTTGATTTTCTGCCAGACACACTTCACCTGGTTGTGATTATGTTTCTTCCTATTTAGTTCCGTGTAGAATTTACTGGTGTTTATTTAGCATGTGCGACACAACGAATTTTAAAATGACTTCTACAAGTAATGACCATTTGAATGCTCTATATATTTATGTTGAAGTGAAAAGTCCCTTTCCTTTCTTTTCTTTTCCTTTCTTTTCCTTTCTTTCCCTGTCCTGTCCTCTCCTGTCCTGTCTTGTTCTTTCCTTCCCTTTCTTGTCTTGTCCTGTCCTGCCGTGTCCTATCCTGCCCTGTCCAGTTGTTTAATTGCAGAATATTCACATTTATGATGATTTTCATCAAAACACGTTTCACATTGTGTCCTTTTCACGTCTGTCTAATTGTCCAGATAAACAGTGAATGTATGATGCATTAACCATGGCCTTTCAGAAATGGATTGACAATGACTCTGTGTGAAAGCAGAAGTGTTTTTGCATACATCAATTAAAAACGCATTAACAGAACTGCAACTGCACAAAAGACCCACATGGCAGCACAGAAGACAAAAAGGGAAGATGTGGTTCTCGATTTCACCAAAGCTGTTTATCCATTTATCCTTTCCCAGTGCTTCGGTAAAATATAGTTCCTGTTTGGGAACTGAAAATTGACTCGTTTGGGACCAGATTCTTTCTACCACCAAGACAATAGTTTTATAATCCCATATCGACCTAGAAACATGTTTTCGTGCTGAGCAGGTGGTAGTCCAAGGATAAATACTCTGTTATTGTCCTCCATTCTACCACATAGCAAATGTTTACTAAGAGTGTTTGTACAGTAAACTGACAGGAAAGCAAAAGTGTGAGGCTGTTTTAGCTGTAGCGTTTTATTTGATGTAGTCTATAAGCAGATGCTATATTGACGTTCTGTGGATTAGAGTTAAAATCCTGTATGTTTTAATCCATCAGCTTTAATCTTCCTTCTTTAAAAAGAGAGAATGGAGCTCTGAGGTCATGCCTCATGAACTGTAGCCTTCCGTGGGACAATTCATCTTTAAATGAGCCCCATCTCACGAATGATCAAGCTCCAAATTTTGGGACTAACATGTGTCAGGGTCCACATTCCCCTTATACTGCTGGGACTGCTGAGGCACATTCCTGCTTCTATTCTTGTCCTGCTCTCAGGAGGATTGTTTTTAAGGCTAGAAGGCTGCCTGAACTCAGCCTGATGCTTCCTGTGACCTGCCCTGTGTCCAGTTTATTTAAATGCTTTCTTAAGCCCTAGGGTTGGAGAGCTAAAATTCTCAGAGTTCCTGAAGAAAACCCTCCTGTTAGTCTGCGGTTCAGAGAAGCCCTCTACTATTATCAAGTGCCTCCATAGCAGCTCTGTGGACAGGAAAAGCCCTCTGAGGAACACATCTATCATGCTGTTTGTCTTCATAAGCCAAAGCCCCAGGGGAAGTCTAATGGCAAAATATGCAGAGAGCAGAGCAGCCGATCTTTCTGACCGTACAGTCCAATCGATACAGCTGTTCTGAGGACTGCATACTCTGCCATACAATACGGCAGGATTATGGTTAAACAATTGAGCAAAAATACAATATTAATTTTGATATTTAACAGACTTGTAACAGACAGAGTATGCCTGTTTGTATAATTTACACACAATTTCTTTTGACTTTTTACTTATAAAAATGAACAAAATAGTGTGTTAATAAGCACATATATTTGTTTAAAAAAACTAAAACATTCAGAAACAACAAATTAATAATATTGGCACTACGTTGCAAAGCTATCACTAGCAGTTCCAGCTATAAGAGGTCTGTTGTAAGAAGTATTGTGGTTCCATTTTGGCCCATTCCTGTAGACAAGCCATCCACAACTCCCCAAGGTTGTGAGGGTCCCTATGCTGACTCGGAATTTCAGAATCCTCCATAAATTTTCAATAGGATTCAAGTCAGGAGATTGGATAGGCCATGCAATCACAATCACCTTCACCTTCTCTTTTAGAAACCAATCTTGAGTTAATTTGCTTGTACCTTTGGGGTGATAATTCTCTTAAGTCCATCTTTTCCCCAGATTCAGTTTCTTGGCCGGTGACATTAAATTCTCCTCTAATACTGTATGTCACAGTACATTGCTCCATTCATGCTTCCTTCTGTGACACGTAATGTTCCAGTACGGTTTACAGAAAAGCAGCCGCAAATCATGATGCTCACACCCTCTGCTCTGCAACAGCTGTTAGACAAAAATGTCCATGTCTCAAAAAAGTCCTTGTACATATAAATGTAAGGGTTATTGCAGCAGTTTGAGATGCTTAGAGTTCATTCCACAAACATACTGTGATCTCATGCGTTCCTTGGTTTGGGTGATCAAATCACAATGCGTCTGCAAGATGCATTGTAGTCTTTCATATGTGTACTTAGCACATGTTAGCCATAAATCTAAATCTGTCTTTATGGTGCATGCAGTTATTCTGGAATTCCTAACAGTCCTCACAGTATACTCAGAAAGGTGTGGCGCAATTTTTCATAGTAATACATTCCTTGACCCCCCTTCTTGTATATGTATGTTTAGACTAAATTGCATTGTTAGACAGTGCTTTCCCTAGGATTTAGCCACAGTGAGATGATTAGAGGACGTGTATGTGTGTCTTTTCTGAGAGGCAAGCAGCTTACAAAAGAAAAAAAAGCATTTTCTACCAAATTCTTATTGCATACTTAATTCTTCTTCATCAGCTGCTCTTTTTTTTTTGGATAAAGCATGACCCCATCACTCCTCAGACTTGGGTCACTGCCTTATACACCATTTTATTTAGGCGGGTAAGGCTTCATTCTGGATTGAAGTCACAAGTGAAGATGAGGTTTTCTAGCCCCAGCAGATGAGTGCGAGATGGCCATCATGGATCTGTTGTAAGAGAATTATTGATGACCCTGAGGGAGGGTCGAGAGACACAAGAACAAAAAAAAAAACTAGTGCAGGACAGTATAGCAGGGATCTGGCGTTTTATATTTCATTGCTAACGACTTGGGCTTTGAGTTGGAGCTCAAATTACAGACTGATAGTGATCAGGCAGTGAGCCAGACAGACATGATGGGGCTATATGTCAGTGGTTGAAGTGAGGAAGTAGAGATATTTGTGTGTGTGTGTGTGTGTGTGTGTGTGTGTGTGTGTGTGTGTGCCTGTACATGCATCAGTGTTTTACAGTGTGTTAAGTTTTGTGGCTTAATACCCTAATAAAAGAAGACGAGGCAGCCAATTGAGAAGTAATTGCCGCTAATGGAAGGTGGTTTCCAAAGTGCAAGCACACTTAGAGGAGGTTAAGAGCTGTGGAGCAGGAGAGCTGCAGGTGGGGGTGCACTGAGGAAACTAATGCGCTGAATTGACTGGATTCAAATATGAACATCATTTACACATGAATCAAATATATTACTCCAGCCCAATTATTACTGACATGTTCTCATAATATTTTGAACAATATTTGAGTGAAGATGATGACTGTATCCATACCAATGTGTAACCTATTAATGAGACAGGATAGCTGTAGTTGGGAGAGTCGTATGATGTTGAACGTGCTGGTGAGAGTTAAGATGATTGTGATCTTTGTGGCCGGTTTTCTAGACCAAAATTAAGTCTTAAAAATAAAGGTGCCAAAAAGAGTTTGCAATGCAAAAGAAGAACCACATTTCATTGCCTAAAGAACATTTAGAGAAGTTTTAAGTTTGTATAGTCTCCAAAGAAAAGCATTATCAATAGAGTGGGTCACCAAAGTGCCACTCCTAGGCTAATCCTTCTGATTAACTCTTCCTATTTTGACTACTAGGTAAAGCAAAGTGTGCATTCCTGCAGCACCTTAAAGGGCCTGTGTGCCGAGACAGCCGCCACCGCTTGCTAAAATATTCTGCTGCTCACGGACGGCTATGTGGCAGACATCTCTTCTAATTGGGTCATTTCTATTCGGTTACCAGATGTCTGTGCCACCTCAGCAACTGAGCTGAGCAGAATTGCTCCGTTTTATGGGTCTAAAGCAGTTCTTATTCTGCTACACCAGTGCTTTTTATGTGATTCTGTAAGCACTTAATCGAGCCTTACCAAAGAATTATGAGGGTACTGCAGGAAACCAAACTGTGATGGGTAAAAATTTAGGCATGCGGATGCATCAGTTGTTGAAAGGAAAACATTTAAAGTGACAAATATGCTATCAACTGGATTTGTTAATAGACCAGAGCCTTCAGTACTTCAGGTGCAACTGTAACCTTCTTTGTCATTCAGCCCACCCCCGATTTGTTCTGCAGTGTTTGCTGCAGCCGCAGAGCCTCCATATTTTACCATATCTTTGTGGGGTGATGAAGACCATTATTTACAGATGCATAGTGCAAAATGAGAAAATGTGCAGAGAGAGAAAGACGTCCTAACAAATGCATTATGAATTCCCTCCCTGTGGAGGCTCTCTGATAAATGGTGTTCTGGAAAGGTCACCGTAAGCACCAGCTATGCCGTAACAACCCCCCCCCCCCCCCCTTAACACACATACACATGCACTGCCCCTTATTCCACCGACACCCCTTACTCCCTGTATCCCAAATCAAATAAATCAGGTGTGGGGTGTATCTTTTGTGGGTCCAGTGGAGAGTCACACTACCCCCATCCTTTCAGCCACACTCAAATCAGGTGCAAGGGAACAGAGGGAAGAGGTAGAGCAGTCCTTCTTCCTTTATGTTCAGAATATCCTTAAAGGATAGTTTAAAGAGTCCATATCCCATGTTTTTGTTGTATTCATTTTTCTCCTTGTTTTTGTGACGGTGCCTTTAAGACGAATATATGTAAATTAGCTCTGTTTTAATTGGGTGCCATGCACTGTCCCTCACTCAACAAGCAGTCCAGGCTGAAAATGTATAGAAATGTATGTATACCCTTACAGATTAAGCTATATGCTGTAAATTGTAACTAGCAATCAATTAAAAGAATAGCCACCAAACAGCTGTATGCAGACGATATCATGCTAATTGGCTGGATGAAGTGTTCCTTTAAGACCTCACCATCACCTTGTCCTGCACTCTTCATCATATATTAATCAAAACTACAATTTTAACCTTTCAATTAGCTGATTTACAGAAGGTCACAATTAATGCATTGTATTTAGTTGAATTCTGTTCAGCAGGGTGTGCATATGTCTCTATGGAGCTCACTACAGGGGGTTAAGAGCTATATCTCCAACACATTGTAGGCCTCAACGGAGTCGGTTTTTTAATAAATCACTTTGGTGCTAATGGTTTGAAGAGCCCTTGTAAATCAGTATCACATTCCCATTGTTCCCAGTGTACTGCGGTTCTCCTGCAGTAGCCAAGCAACAAGCAGCATTGAATATTACCAGGATGGACAATATGACAGTGTTTTATCATTATCTTTACATTGCATATTGATTTTTGAGTATATCAAGAGGTATTATCACTTTTTAAATAAAAAGATGATCTCACAATGTGAAACAGGTTTTTTATGAAAATATTCATAAATGTGAATATTCTGCAATTAAACAACTGGACAGGGCAGGATAGGACACGGCAGGACAGGACAAGACAAGAAAGGGAAGGAAAGAACATGAAGGTGATTGCAGAAGCATAATTAAGAGTACAAAAATGGGAAAAAATCATTCAAACATATTTGCATAAACACAACTGTATGATCAAAAAGTAATCAGTTGGCTCCAGCTCAACAAGCCACATTAGAAAGATAGAGTGAGTGAGTGAGTGAGAGCGGGAGAGTGAGAAAGAGACGAGCGAGATGGTGGGTGAGAGCACCCTCAAGTGTCTCCACCACTTGACACAGACTTGGAATAGGTAGTTATTAAGTAGCTAGACAAATTATATATAACTGATATGGGATTTGCACCGATATGGGATTCTGGGCTGATGCTGAGATTTGATATCAGATATTTCATTCTGGGTGCCACAGTGCAACTTCTGCACCATATAAGATTCAGCACTGTTGTTGCTGGGCTCCTAGAAGCTGCTATGTACTGATATGCATCTATTTAGTGTTAGAAAGGAATATTGATCTATGTATTGTTCATTTCTGTTATTACTATTGTGCCCAATACAAATATTTTATATTCTATATGTTAAATATGATTAAATATGGCTCTTATTTAAAGGACATTCCAGAATAATACACCATTGTTCGTCTACAAAATATGTACTTAAGCATGCAAAACAGTTTCAATAAAAAAATACATACATAAATACACTTTACCATGACATATACTGACACTGTCAGGAATCTTAGTTACACCATGATGTGAAGTTTTGACCATACCGCCCGCTACTAGTTTGGAGATAAGTCCTTATCTCAATTATGACCTTCTCAAAGAACAGTCAGCTTCCAAGGACCATGATGTCCATGAAGAGAACAGCACACCAGTGTACCACAGGCCTCACAGAGACACAACAGGCAAAATTCCTAAGAAATATGTTCTATTAAAAATTTGGTTACAGGGGATTATCTATAGCCCATCAAAATTGTAGATTAATTATAGAGAGCCTGTAAACAACAACTAGTATATAGTTACTGCATCTACTGCATAGAAAGAAGCTGCTGATTGGATGTCGGTCCTTTTTTGTGATCTTTTGGAAATTGTAAACTAGCAAAGATACTTTCTCTAGATAGACAAAGCACTTCTTCTTGTAAGTCGCTCTGGATAAGAGTGTCCGCCAAATGCTGTGAATGTAAATCTTTGTCAGTTCATCATTAGCATGTTTTTTCCTGCTAATCTTTTATAAATAGGTTAGTTTTGCAAATGGCAAGTAAAGAAAATCATTGAAGTCGTGTTTTTTTTCAGGCGTTTTAAAAAATAAATAAATAAAAATAAAAATAAATAAAATAAAACTGCTGTTTTGTTTGGTGTATGTTCCAGGATGTTCACAAACTAAAAAAAAACTACAGAAAATCTAAATATTGTGATGTGTATTGTGAAAATGTCCATGTATCATGGTGTTATACTTATATTCATATGTTATATCATTTCCCACCCTTAATAAATAGTTAGATGATGATGATGATGATGCGCTTGCAGGAAGGTCAGCGGATGAGTGTTACTCACACAGTGCTGTCACAGCTCTGAAGGGTGTGATGCAATTAATCCACTCAATAGCTTTACATGTGTAGAATGACTGCAGAGTGTGGGGAAAGGAGTGCACGGCCCTCTCTGATACAGCTTACTAATCCCTTTATCTGCCCAGCTACACCTCTCACCACGGCAGCTCCTGAGGCCCAGCACAGGCCCGATCATCTGTATGATCTGCCACTAATCTCCATCTCACATTAAAGAGATTCAAACTCAGCAAGGCTCAGTGACGCCTGTCCCGGCCATCAGGGGGGGTTCAGTGCCGTTTAATGAGGGTCGTCACTCTGATCACTTTAGATGAAGGGGCTTGCTCTGTATGAGGAGCCCAAGCAGATTTTCTTTTGTGTGCAGAGATAAAAAGTACAGTCAGATGAGGCTCCTCCAGATCGTGCAGCATCTCCCTCTCTTTTCATCTGCCACACAAAAGAAGTTTTTCATGTAGTATATTTAGGGTTACAGTAACCAGTTGCAAACAGTGACTGGTTGCTAGTGGTCCCTGGCCCATCCCCCCACTGCTCTTTCCACCGAGCCACACACACACAGAAACATACACATTCCATACACAGCTGTGTTGTGTTGAGTTTTAATATGTTATCTTGATGATGGTAAAATAGTGATAAATCTGAACAAAATTTGTAGGTACTGCTTTACAATGTTATACGTGTTCCTCTCTGCCATGAATGGAGTTTGAAAACAGCATTTCACATTAAACCTCTCTGAATGAGACTTTATACTGCAAAGATTTAAATATCTTTTTAATCTTTTTGAGTGACAGACTTTTATCATATTATGGTGGTAGCTCTAGCTCAAAACTAAGGGAATAAACTTAAGACATTAAACTCATCCTGGCTGAATGACTGCATTTCAGTTGAAGACAAGACTGTAAATTAGATGCTTTAGAACTTACTGTTCTATATCTTATTTGATAACTACTGTGTAACTTATATAGTAAAAGAGAGTTTGCATTGTGGGGCATTTTAAAGGGTTAACCTGCATGACTCAAAAGATTTTAAACTTAAAGCAAAAAGAATTATTTTTGAAGCA